>NC_142933.1:78573030-78663030 GCF_046866305.1 Octopus bimaculoides
ACACACGAACTGTGGGACTAGTACAAACTTACCTCGCTCACTCACTCACTCAGACAGCTCCTATCTATATGTAACGGTTCAGTCCATTCCTGCCAGGGGATGTTGTACTCTTGCATAACATCTTGCCTTTTGAGATTTTGTGTTCCAAAGGAATAAAGAAATTATATATATATATATATATATATATATATATATATATATATATATATATTTTACTATCTCTTTCGCTTGGACATTATCTCAAGGTGTTTGGTCTGCTTTCTTTTTCTAATGCTGGTTCTACAGGACAATTACTTTTGGTACCGGTACATCAAATATTTCACAGAATACTTCCATGGGAATTTTTTCCTGATCTTGAGTATGCCTCTTCCTTAGCTGGTTTATATATATCTTATGTTCACCATGTGACCCTTTAATCAGATACATCACACATCCAATTTTTCTGGTAACAAGGCCATTTTCCCAGCCTTCTTTACCATTTCAATAGGTTTTGAAATGCACTCTATCACCTATCAAATCTGCAGGAAACTTCCATGAATTTGTACTTGGATTGGGGGACTGTATATTCTTAAGAAATTTGTCTGTGCTTCGTCGTTACTTAATTTCATTCCTTGCTTTTAAGACTCCTAAAAGTGTCCACAAATCTTTCTACCTACCCGTTTGACCTTGGGTGGTAGGGTGGAGTGAAAATATGCTTTATCACATGCCTTTTACAGAAGTTCTTGAATTCATACCCAGATAACTGTGTTCTGCGTTCCATTGTCTGAAACCAGTGTGTCAGGGACACCAGATAAGAACTTTATGGTTGTCTTAGAGGTTGGTCTATAGCACCTGCAAACCTCTGGCCACTTAGTACAGCTATCTACTATGATAAGGTAGTAAGCACTGTTTACCAGTCTGGGAAAGTGAATGTGTAACCTAGACCATGAGTTCTCTGTCTCTGGCTATGATTGATATTTTACTGGTGGGGCTTGAGCCGCTCTTTTCAAGTTTTTGATTGTGCTTCCTGGGACGACACATTTAAATTTTCGCACAGTCTTTATCTTGTATTTTTTTCACATCATGTTTAAGATTTACCATAGTCTGATATTCTTCATGCATATAAAAATTAACCACACATAATGTAACAACAATCTTTTAAGAACCAACAATCCAACATGATAACTCGAAATGTGAACTTTGAACTCTAGTTTTGAACTATCAACACACGAACTGTGGAACTAGCATGAACTATCTCACTTACTCAGACTGCTACTATTTATATGTGGTGGTCCAGTCCATTCTCACTAGAGGGCATCATGCTCTCACACAGCACAAAGTGTCAAGTGTAATTTTACCATTTACTTAAGCCTTGTTTCTTACACTGTAATAAACGAAAAAATTTAGCATAAAGTGCACAGCAGATATTTTCTTTAATTTGTAAACTGTCTCACTGTAAGAGAGCACAGAACATTATGGTTCAGATTTCATGTTTCATCTTTAAGGTGAACCCTAGTTTGAAGGCAATTTCTTAAAAGTCAAATTCTATCCTATACACCAACATCTATAGCATTAGAACATTTTATTAAGGGTAACTCAGCCACACAGGAGTGGGAAGAAGCCATAGATAGGAGTAGGTGAACCAACTGACCACTTTCTACTCTGGGTACTGCAATCTGTGGCATTTCTCAAAAGTACCCATGAAAATCTTCAGTACTGGCCAAAAAATAACAATAATGATTTATTTAGGCACAAGGCCAGTAATTTTAGCTGATTACATTGACCCCAAAACCCAACTAGTACTTTATTTTATCAATCTCAGCAGAATCTGAACACAAACTGTAAAGAGGCAGTACAAATACAGCAAGGCATTTTCCCCAATGCTCCAATGATTCTGCCACTTCACTGCCCTAATGATAATAATAATAAATAGGTTACCTATGCAACATCAATGTATAAATAATTATTCCCACAGAGAGGGGGGGGGAGAGAGACAGAGAGAGACAGAGAGAGAGAAAGAGAGAGGGGAAAGGGAGGGGGGAGGAAGAAAGCATATAAAATTGCTAATAATCATTTTAGAAATCTATTTTAGTTGGTGTGCAAGAAAGATCTTTAGAACATTATCATAGCCTATAGACGACTCATTCTACTACTCATTAGTAATCAGTGCACATTCACACATTTTTTAATAGACAATCAACCAAAAGAAATTTTAGAATGGTGTAAAAAGAAGAAAATGGTTACTGAACTGCATTAACAGGATAATTTTCAAGCAATCAATACGAACGTTCTTCAGCTATTATCATATTAAAATACTATCTTTTGTTTGTTTGTTCTTTCTAAGTGAGGGTTGTATTTGCTTTCAGTTTAGAGGCTGGGGATTAACTCTCAAGTATTCAGAAGAAAATGATAATAATAATGTTTTTCACATCAGTACAAGGCTATATTTACAAGGGATGAGTATAATCAGCTGAATTGATTGCCAGTACATGAATGGTACTTGGTGGGAAGAAAAACAGACAATTCTGATTGGATTTGATACTGAAAAGTAGAAGGATGAAATTAAATACTCAGAGCATTTAATTTCACACAAGTGTTTTTGCAACTCCACTGCAATAATTATAATAATAATCATCATACCATCATCATTAGTGTTGTTGTTGTTGTTTTTATATGTGGTATGATGGAAATAGACAAAGGGGATGTTGCAAAAACAGATAAAGAGAGAAGGAGAGTTATACAAAAATCCAAATGCAGAAAACAAAATATACAATAGGTGAGAAATAAGAAATGCTAATACAGGGAGAGATACCAAGACCAATCAATGAACTCTACAAATTCAGCATTACTTCCAAGAGCAAGTGCTTTGCCAGATATTTTCTTGCGCATACTGAGTAAGACACTCATTTATCATTCAGCAAATTTACTGGAGTGCATCTCCCTCTCTAACCTCACCTGCCTTTCCAAATTGAAGTTGAGAATTTCCCAAAGAGGAAAATGCTTGTCTTCAGCTTTTTCAAACATGTTCACTATATAATTGCTTTCACTATGGTCATGAGACAGAAAAAACTGCCTGAACTTCTTGCCTAAGGAAAGCAGTGGGGCAATCTTCTGAATGGACTTGGATGATAGCCAGATCAGTCCTTCATATGATAACAGCTATTGGGCTCAAACACTAAATGAGTGCATACAGAGTAATTTTGTCAGCCTGTGCACATCTTGAACAAGTCCGGCTGATTATGTTTCTGCACCTGAAGTAATTATCCCAAACTGTTAATGCTCCTTCCACCACTTCCACAACACAGGGTCCTGGAAGTTATCCATAAATCCTGAACTGAAAATTTTCTGGAAAAGATCATTCAGTTGATCTTAGTGGCACACAGTCTCCTCAAGAATATTTTAGATGTTGACCCCTACTAACCATTTATAGAATATATTGGTTGACATAATACTGGCTATGTTGCCCAACTGATAGAGAAAACTATGTCTGACAATATTCCAGTGCCCAAGACTGATCTTTGCTGACACAATATTGCAATTCCATCAGAGAGACAAGTTGCAAGAAAACTATTCCTCATCATCTAGGAACTTCTGCAGATGTCACAGTATCAGTGCATGCTTAGATATGATCAAACATGGAATACTGAGCCTGCTGCACAGAGGGGCTTGCTAGCACAAAAATCAAAAGTGTAAACACTCAAACCTGATCAAATGAAAGTTAGGGCAATGTATGATGTCCACTGATAACAAATAACAAAAGCAGTGTATGCACTTGCTACCTCTGACCAATAGCTTCCTTCCAGACTGTTTCTGGGTGAATTTGACCAGTTCCAGTCTACCAGGAGATGAGGTTTAAATCAGACCCCAAGTACCTTAACAGGCACCCCTGTCCAGCATTCATATCTAAGTTGGAAAATATAACAGACCTAAATGACCGTATCCAGTGCACAGCATCTGTTACTGTAGAACTTCTTGGAGTTAAAAATCAAGGAAAAACAAGAGAGTGAAAGCCAATGATGGAAATGAAGATTTGAAAATGAAGATGAACAGGTAGATAAAAATCTTTGAAGGATAAATGCGATAATTAAAAAGACTGAAGGAAAAATACAGAAATGAATTCCAGAGAAAGTGTGATATTAGACACAAAGGAGCAAACATAGCTATAAAAGAGATAAGACAGGAAAATTAAAGCAATACCCAATAGCAGGTAAAACAACCAGATACCAACAAAGAATAAATGAATACCAGCAGAACAGGCTCTACAGAAACAACAAAAGGAAATTTTTACCAACAGCTGAAGAATGAGAATAAACATTTGGGAAATGATGTAAAATGCTGAAGCAGCAAAGAACTTGTGGTTAGATATTTGGAACAAAAAAAAAAACCGAAATATTGCAATGCAGTGTTTAGTTTTTGTTCATTGTGAAACTTGAATTCTACTGAGTAACCATATATGCCAGATACTCTACCCAGTTTTAATACTTATAGATATACGAAAGACAAACTCTCCAGGTCTTCCATCAAACTCTCAGTGGCATTCCCATGTTCCTTCCTTTTCAGTTAAGCGACGCATCTAAATTTGGTGTACATTCAAACAGTTTCGCTACTGTGAAAACTATGTGTGTGTGTGTGTGTGTGTGTGTGTGTGTGTATGTGTGTGTGTGTGTGTGTGTGTGTGTAAGAGCACATTTATATTTGGGAATACAACTTTGGTTAGTATTAGAAGATATACCTGTATTCATAAGTTTGCTTCACTATAACTTGATATTCTGGGTTTGATCTCACTATGTAGCACTTTAGGCAAATGTTTCTACCAGATTGTTGGATTGGTCAATGCCTGCAAGTCCATTGTTTCTTTGCATAGTTCCTGGAAAGCTGGAATTATGCAAAAGCCCATTACATATGAGGGCATGTGTGTCTATATATGTGTGGTGGGAGGCATTCAGCCATAGAAAACCATGCCAAATCAGACACGAGTCTGGTGCAGCCTTCCAGCATACCAGTCCTAGTCAAACCATCCAACCCATGCCAGCATGAACAACGGATGTTAAATGATGATGATGATAAAGTGCCATTGTTTTGTAACTGCTTTTCTATGTTGGTATGAACTGGGAGAGATTCTTTGAAACAATGCTTCGTAACTATTTTAGTTGACTCTTACACACACGGGGATATAGTATGCCGATTCTAAAAACTGGAATACACATAAGCCTATGTATATATAGAAGTGAGAGATGTAAACACCACAGTGAAAAACCAATGAACCAAATCTTTTTCAGCAAAAATATTGTGATATTTTTGTATAAATAATTCAATCACTCTTTACTATCATAAATACAGCAAAACAGTGACTGGCCAACACAAATCTCATAACCAACAACACTATTGTTCACAGAATGATAAAGATGAAATACCAAAGGAAATGGAGTTAATTTAATAGTAAAATAACTGAAGCTACTGCTGTAATCAGACAACTATTTGGGAACTTAATTGACTTTCTCCTGAATTTTGAAGTTCTCTCTTTAGCCTAGAGCAATCAACTAATGAAATCTAAAAATTTAACCCAATTCTTTGCATACTCTGTTAACATATAATATTACAGATATATACCTCTGGCATTTCATTTCCTAATATCACTATGGAAACTGATTATTAAAAAAAATATTCATATATCCCATTAAATGATTTCTTAATTAGATACGATGCCTAAAAGTTATAGGAAGTGATGAAAAACAGGAATATGAGGTTTATGCTTCATGAAGCCGTTGCATTTGAGAGTTAAAACTAAGCTATCCTCTGACATACATCCAGTCGGTCTAATTGCCACTTTTTAAGTTAAAGTTCAGAAGAAATCAAAGCTCTCACTGGAAGACATGTCACATGCGTATGTATTCCATATGAAAGGATCTAATTAATGAGCCAGTACTCCTCTAATGATAGTTTATTAGAACGCTTAAAATGTTAGTTTTATCTGATAAACAATACACATCAAAACAACAAATATACTGCCTATACCAAAGTTATATGGACAATAAGCAAACTGATATGACATATGACTTCTCGTCACCACTGTTATATCTGAATTGTTATAATATCAAATGTTCCTGATGTAACACTTTTCCCAGACTGTTCTGCACATGCTCATTTATACTACTAGTATAGTTCGCTAAGCTAATCATGAAAGTGTACAGATTTCCCATACAACACAAACGTAACTATTTTAGATAGTAAAAATACATTATAAAGAACACTTTAAAAACTGTCTAAGATTTCAACCAAAGTAAAATTTATACTTTTCTTTAAGTTATAAATTTACATTTATGGTAACAATTTTTTTTCTCACATAAAATCAAAAAGAGATCAACACAAAAAGTTCAGTCAGATGAAACATTTTTTCTACATTGGAAGGATTTGCCTATAATAGGATATTTTTCATTTTGACTTCAGTTTTGGTTAAATTATTCACTTAAGACAAAGAGCAGCCATCTATAACAAAACAGTGAGATATTTGCCTTTATAGTCAATGGCAAAATACAAAAGGTTAAATGTCAAATTGTCTTCAATATCTCAATGAGCTTGAATTGTTGATTCAAACATTTCACAGCTGTTAGAGAAAGCTGCAAAATCTTTTCAGTTAAAGGATTTTCTATTGGATTTTTATCATAGAAACTAAATTCTACCCACAGATAGAAGTTAGAAAAAAAAAAAAAAGAATAAATACAAAAACATATATGAAGCTAAATTTTCTATTTTACGTTAGGAAAATCATTAAAATTGTGTAGATCAATTCATTGTAATAAAGATGGAAAGATAAAGCAAGAGAGAATAAGATGAAATGGGACTAATGAAGCCTCAAAGCAAAAACAAATATGATATTTCCTTAAGAGCAAGAAACTGAATTAGTCTCAGCAAAAGAATTCAAAAAGGATCAGTATCAGATATAAGTGAACAAAATAAATACCACATCCTGAACATAATTGACATATACTGATTAACCAGCTCTACGGAATAGAACTGGATACCTATCTCTAGTAGAAACTATTCAAATACAATAACTAAGCCAGAAAGGAACTGTAATCAACAGTAAAATGCAGGAAGTGACAGCTAAGTATTTAGACAGGAAATTTTTAAAATGAGTGGTGGATAGAAGAAAAGTAAATACAAGGGAGTTTGTTAAAATATCAAATGCAAAACCTGATTGCCTTAAAATATTCCAGATTACGGATATACAGATAACCTCCCTCTAAGAAAAAGAAACTGCTCTCATTACAAGGTGGTGATTAATAGAATCCATTTAAAAGCATTCTTAAAGTATAAATTTTACATTCAATCAATCACAAATTTTTGTAAATTTTTTTTTTTTTTTAACAGTGGCAAGAAGAATCTAACCAAGCAAATCCATGATAAACTAGTATGCTAACTCATAATGATAGAATACCAATTCTATGAAAAATTAAATTCAAATTAATATTAAAAATTAACTTTAAAAAATGCTTGTGGTGCCATCCTCCAACAGGAGAGTACATTGTCACAATGACTTTTATAGTTATCATATTTTCACAATTTGATTTATTTTAATGCTGTTTGGCTCAATGGTAACATGTCAGGCTATCAACCTCACAAATATATTTTTCTCATGAACTATTTTTACAAGGAGTTAAGAGATGAAACACATCACACCACAGAAACAAAGGAGACTAACAAAAACAAACAAAAAAAATTACAAGTAGATTAAACTGTTTAAATGAAATGTTGCTAGGGCATCAGCTCAGGTGCACAAAACTAATATCAATAACAGACAACTGAATGTATGAATAAGAACAAAACAAGTATATAAATAAATAAATGCCCCATCAGTAACCATAACTTAGAAACATGGTAATATACCTGTGTTGCTTGTTGTGCTGTGAGACTGAATATATATATCTTTATGTATTCAATTCTCTACTATGGTTTAGAAGTTGGCTTCTATCAAAGAAATGAATCATGAATCTCAGCAGTATCAAACATAACTTTTTGACAACCATTTTTTCCATGCTCACATGGGTGGGATAATTTATTTGTTGAGGTAATTGTTTTACAACAGGGTGACTGTGCTACTACTAGCTACTTCACAACGAAACAAAATACAATATCCTATAGTAAGATCTAAATTTATGACCTCAGTCAACCAGAGGTCAAGACGCACACAAAAAGACATAGCAAGTTTAAAAGACTGCAAGAACACATTAGCACTTTACATTTAACACTTTAACAAGATTTTAAAATAATCTTATTAAGACTACATGTGGAGTACCAGTTACCAAGAATAATGATTGGTAAAGACTTGTCATTTAACTGAAAGGTTATAAGTTCAAATTCAGCCCAAAACATTTTCTGCTCTGGTGAGTGCTGAAGATAGTCAATTATATTTAGCAAAAAAAAACAAAACATTATTGTCAAAACCTCCAACTTATTTGTAAAATCTCACATTTTCAAAACCCAAGCATCTTCCCCCACCCCGACATATTAAACAAATATGAGCAATCACAAGGCTGCTAACAGGTATTTAATATAAACTAAACAGGCCATATATTTGAAATATTCATGTTTAATACTTATTATGTCCATCATAATAAAATATTATTCAAATAAAAGGGTTATACTTTCAGCCATAAATTTTCTCTCTTCTCTCACTCAGTATGTATGTGTGTGCACAGATAAATTTAAAATATCTCGCGAGTATAATGCAATGAAAATATTTCTTCATGTAAAGCTTTAACAGAGTACATTGATTATTCATTTTCATAGCATAAAATCTCCTTTTTGTTTTTTTTTAATTCTAAATTTTATTTTCATTGTTAATCTGAAAGTAAAAATTCTACACAAAGAGAGATTTTATTTGAATCATAGATGCTTTGGCTATCTGCTTTTTCTAGTTTTGCTTTCCATATTTGCTAGCATAAAAAAAAAACCCCAGCTTTTTATCTCACATCACACATTTTTTGCCATCTGCTGATGAAAGATGACACAAGAAAATATTTTTTTATGAATGTGTGGCCTCTAGAAACATGATAACATGTCCAAAGATAGTGTGTGTGCATGCACATACATGCATACACAATTTAGCTAAGTAATAAAGGAATTTTGAAGTTAAACACCCATCTTAAAGAGAGAGCTCCTAGTCAACATCTGAATTTGATTCTTATCAAAATCTTCATCAGCTTTGATGGAGCTTGAAATATATTTATGTATTTAAATGTACACACCTTTATAAAAATTGTTTTTGGCTAAGGCAGTGGTGTTGCTTTTATAAAAAGCAAACAGGAGTAATTATAGAAACATTCAACATATGAATTTAATAAACATTTAAACATATTTAGCCAAGCTGTTATGGAATTTGGTAATTCAAAATCACAGACTAAGCTAAGCATAAATTAGCAACATGAAAGTAATAATCTCAGTCCTTGTAATGAAGGATCAAATGTTTCTCAAATCTGATATTGCTGAGTCATGTGCTCTTCTATCAAGGCACATACACACTATAAAAGAATTATCATCATTACTTTTGTATTTCCTTATTTTATGCTGGTCTCACAGTTGGTCACATATGCAGTAGTACACAGGTGTACAATTATCTATATTTTTTGTTAATTCATGCCTCAGTTATTTGTGACTATCTGATATGTGTAAGATAGATTTACATATTCAATGTTGGTTGAGATCTACAAATTTATTCCGAAACAACAAATATATATATATATATCACATGTACTTATATTTGTTTTTATTAGAAGCGTCAAAATGTGTTTTGTACGATATAAACAAGATGATTTTTTTTTCAGACACAATATTACCATTAGAACAGCAGAAAAAATGGGTAAATTACCTTTACAAGGTAGAAAAAGTTGTCAACAAACAGCCCCCCACCCCCATATATATATATATATATATATATATATATATATTATTGTGCAGGCATGGCTGTATGTTTAAGGAACCCACTTTGGGCAAGTGTCTTCTACTGCATATAGCCCCAAGCCAACCAATGCCTTGTGAGTAGATAGAAACTGTATGGAAGCCTGTTGTGTGTGCATGTGTGTGTTTACCCCCACCTGCAGCACACACACACACACCAACAAGAACAATCTAAACAAATATCTTTCAAAGAATTTCAGTGCTTAAAAACTGCTGGACAATGTTATGAACAGAAAAAAGTAGCTAGAAAACCATTTCTGAGAAATAAACCCCACACATACATGGAGTTAAAAAAGAGGGTGGAAAGAAGATAATATGCATGACT
The DNA here is from genome assembly GCF_046866305.1 of Octopus bimaculoides. Taxonomy (NCBI): domain Eukaryota; kingdom Metazoa; phylum Mollusca; class Cephalopoda; order Octopoda; family Octopodidae; genus Octopus; species Octopus bimaculoides. The sequence goes on from NC_142933.1 coordinate 78,583,292, forward strand.
TAGAATAAATGAAACTAAAATTTTCACAAAGACAGATAAAATATATAATAAATAAATGGATGACTAGAGTTCTAATGTAGATTATAAATGTTTATAGGCCTGCTGTTGTTAGTGAGATAAATGTCACAACAGCAGAGCTGAAGGGGATTTCAAAAGAAGGAGGACAAATACTCAGACTGTTAGCAGGTTAAGGTTACTCATTAGTTTTTTTTTTCAGGTCCTCAATTTTAACAAAGGATAGTCTTCAGCTTAACATCACTCACAAGAAGTCATTTGTTCACTTAACTGAATCCATTTAAGAGATAGAAACATACTCCACCCATCAAAATAATGCCCACATCCACCACAATGTGTGAGTTTGCATGCACTTCACTCACACACACGTCATACATGTGTTTCTGTGTGTATATTCACACAGCTGTAAGCTAGGTATTAAGCCACAAATTCATTACAGTATTTTACATCTAAAACTGATTACTTCAAAAAGCTTTTGTTCTTGTTTTCTTTATTTTATGCACATTTAAATAATGGAGTGGCCCATAGCTATTTATACTTCTCCACACAAATAAGTGTGGAATAGAAGTTTGTAAAGCAAAATATGATTAGTTACCCTTTTAGATAAACTGTCTAAAAAGATGGGATAGTCATGACCAGAGTGCTTTTATTATGAGCCTTTTCAGTCAGAAATGACCTAGGACTAAACTACAATAATACTCCTTACTGTGCTTCAAACAATCTGCTCTCTGTGCAGAGGAAAACCGCTTATCACCAACAAAAGTAGCAACTAACTATTAAATATCATATATTCTACAGCTCTTTGACAAATTCTACAATATAACCTAGAAAGGTTATCATAGTAGTAAAGTTTACTAGAAAATCTAACATTGAACTTGTATGTTGCAACGGAGAACATACAAAACTAAAAAAAATATTGCAAGGCATGTTGTCTAACACTCCAATGATTCTGCCATGGTGTAGCAGCATTATAGTCAGTTGTTATTAAGGTAAAGGAGAGAGAAGTAATTACAAAGGTATTAAATTTCTGGACCAGGTTATGAAAGCTACAAAAAAGTTGTGGTTCAAATAATTAGGAATTGAGTTAGACAAAATGTGATGAAGTTTGGTTTTGTATTACTGATGATCTCTTTCTAATAAGACAACTGCAGGGAAAGTATTTAGCCAAAAGTAAAACTCTTTACTTGGCACTCGTCAACCTGGAAAAAATCTTTGACAGGGTCCCTCACTCCCTGATCTGGTGATTACTGTAGAAGCTTGGAGTTTATGAATGTCTGGTAACAGTTGTTCAAACTATGTGAAGAGGTATTGTCAGAATGTAAGAGTTAGCAATAAATACAGCAATAAATTTAATGTACAAGTAGAAATTCACCAAGCTTTGTTATTAGTCACCTATTTATCAGTCCTTCAGGCCACAACAAAGGAGTTTAAGACTGGTTTCTCATGGGAGGTCCTTTATGAGGATGAACTTGTTCTTATTAGCTAAATTTAAGAATTAGAAATGAAATTCCAAGTGTGGAAGCAAAACCTGGAATCAAAGGGCCTGAAAGTTCACTTAGCAAAGCTGAAAGTCCTAGTTAGCAGGTAAACAGACAAGATGCTAATCCCTCAAGCAAATGGCCCTGTTCAATATGTAGAAAATGTGTAGGTAGAAACTATGGACACATAAGAAGTACAGTGGAATCATAGAAAGGTTAACAGAAAAAGCAGACTGTGTGATAGAGGCATAGGAGCAATAAACACTAAGAACATACAAGAAATAGATTTTCTGGAATACCTAGGAAGATCCTTAAAGGCTGTGGATAATTTCCATTTCTTAGCTGACCTAATTGGCAGTGAAGCAGGATGTTCTGAAAGTATAGTTGCTAGGAATAAAAATGGGCCGAGGAAAGTTCAGAGAGCTATTGTCTCTGTTGATAACAAAATGCCTCTCAGAGTTGAAAGCAAATTGTATGATGCCTATGTATGAACAATAGTGCTACATGGAAGTGAAACATGAGCTGTAAATGCAGAGGACATGTGAAGATGAGAAAGAAATGAAACTAACATGTTCCACTGGATGTGCAAGGCAAACAGGTTGTGACAAAAACTAAGCTAAAAAGGAATTAGATGTAGTGTGCAAGAGAAAAGATTGCACTGCATCACATGATGCAGATGGATGTGGACAGCTGTGTAACTAAATACCTACCAATAACTGCAGATGGAACCTGCGAAAGAGAGAAACCCAAGATGTGGAATGAAGCAGTTGAGATCAATCTCAGGATGTTGGTACAAATGAAATAGATGATTAGCAATATGCAGTGCTTGAGAAGACCCAACCATCTCAGCAATAATGAGGTGCTAATAGCATATTGCTTATGTCAATGCACCAACACCCAATTTGTCCTTCTCAAGCCTTCCCCTAAAGCATCTTATCATCAGTTTTCTATGTGCCATCAGTTATCCTTCCTTAGAACCACTTTCCCTTTGTCACCCATCCAGCATTTTTAGTACAATGCCATACAACTTTATCTTCCACCGAATGCCTCTTTCTTTGAACACTCACATGTTTTTGATGCCCTCCATCCCTATATTCTGCTGGCCCCTTGTCTTTGTCACTGTGCATCCCTCTCTCACTCACACTTCAAATCATTTCTCTATTTTTTATATATCTATGGTTTTATTATAGTGCTACTCTTCCCTTCACCCTTTCCTTTGTTCTGTCATTTATTACCTCTTCCTTGACCCACTCCTATTTCTTTCACCCTACCCCAAAGTGACATTCACCACTGACCATTCTTTTTCACCATTCACCATCTCTAACCATTTATCACTTGCCTTTTACACTCCTACAAACTTACCTACCCTCTTTTTCCCTGTCCATACTTTCTCTTACTCTCCTTTTTGTACCTTGAGGATAGGCCCTGACCCTTCATTACCACCATCTTGCACCTGTCCCTCTATCATTTTAAGCTCTCTCGATATGTGGCATAAGGCACTTCCCTCAATACTACACTCAGTTAAGAGATCTTGTATTTTTTAGTTACTTGATGAGCTCACTTGTGATGGTGCAATGGACAAAAGCACCCAGTACACACAGTAAAGTGGTTGGCATTAGAAATGGCATCCAGCCACAGAAGCCATGCAGACCAAGCACTTGAGCATGATGCAGTCCTTGCATCCCTTGGATCCAATCATATCACCCAACTCATACTAGTATGTAACATGGATGTTAACAGATAATGATGATGATAATAAAATGTATGAAAAGGAGAGAGAATAAAGATGAGGCTTCCAGGTGAAAGGAATATAAGAATAAAACATTGTAAGTCAAGCATAATCAATGTATATAAAAGATTCCTGGATGAAATTTTAAAACAATGATCAGACAGGAGATGGTTGACAAGTAGCAGCAGAAGCTTTGCTTCATGGAGAAGGGAGTTCTCTCTCTCTCTCTCACACACACACACACACACACACCATCTACCACTAATAAAAAATACAAAGAATCATACATTCAGGCTAAATGGGAACTAATAGAATTTTGCATTAGTTTTTTTCCTGATTGCTTTAATGATAACTAAAACAATGAAAGCTTTTTTTTATCTTTATAAAAAGCTGAAAGGAGGTGAGGATAGAGTGAAAGAAAGACAACAGTATCCACAGTAGTATGTCTGCATGTTAGATAGCTGTTGGGTCACAAGAAAGAAAAGGTGTAATGATATATTTCTTACCTTTAAGCAGAAAAGGGGGTGAAGAGAGTGTAATACTTAAAATCTATTCATGATTTCTAAATAACAAAAGCAATGTAGTTTATTATTTTATTTTCTACACTATTTGTAAAGCTGTTTTTCTTTCCTTTTCATTTTATTAAATATACAGGAAGTTCCATTACACATGCACACACACTTTATAAGTGTGTGTGTGTGCATGTGTAATGCCAAAAAACCCAAACTCCTGCTGCACACACACACACACACACACACACACATCCTGTTACAGGGTTAGCAGGAAGAACAAGAACAATGGGGGATACATAAAAAAAAAATGAAGTAAAAGAGTTCAAGGAGAAAAGTTACTGATAGATACAGGAATTAATAAGGAAAATGAAGAGATAAGTAAAAAGGAAATGGACAATGGAATATGTGTGTTGCTAAGAGAACATGCAGGCAGAAGTATAGACAAATACAGACACACATCTTTAACCATTTGATACCAGCCTGCTTGAGACTACTCTTACTTTGTTCTATAATACCAAACTTCCTGCTTTAAAGTGATCTAAGTTAAAACCTTTCATCAGACTTTCAAGTTAATTTGTTCCAAAAACTAGGTTAATAACAATAGTTATTTTATTAAATTCTTCAGTATTTTCAAAATTAATTGAAACAAAAACAATGTATTTCAAGAGAAATATGATTATGAAAGGATTAAATATTTTAAGAAAAAGATCTGATCTGGGATCATGTGTGGAAATGAAAATGTTGTAGATCATTGGTGACATGAAAAACCTACACTTTCAGATACATTTTAGTGTGGCATGCATATGTGTGTGTGTGTGTGTGTGTGTGTGTGTGTGTTTAATAAATGAAGCAAAATATTTGCATGTGAAATTAGGTTACTTTTGACTAGGTGAACATGAATTAGATTATAACTATTTTAGCTTGTCATAAAACTATAGGTGCGAACTGGAATAAACAGATATTGAGACAACCAGCTACAAAAATATTTCTCTAGAAAAGTTTATATTTAGGTCTGTTATCAAATTACAGTTAAAAAAAAAAAGGATGTCTATGGTTATCTAATACAAATGATATTATAGTTTAAAGTAAATATGAAATGAAAAAGTTACTAAAAAATATTCTCTATTCAATATATAATAATTACAAACAATTCAGCACTCAACTGAATTTATTCAAACAAATGGATTTTGTCTCTTCAGTTGGAAATCAGATAAAAATGGACTCATATACATTCCAGAAATTCTATATTGAGACATATTTATATATGTATACATACATAGGTAGATAGATATGAATGCAAAATGCTCAATAATGTTTGACAAGATAACTGCGTTACTTTGTTCACAATCCAATCTTGTCATTTAAAAAATATGCTTTCTGTGCTACTCGTGGAAACTCAACAACACAATATCTCCATTATCATACTTTGTGAAAACCAATATTTTCACACAAGACATACAATTCACAAAACCTTAGTCTATCTACTGAGGATATTCCCTCACCCAATCACCCTCTATTGCATTTTATGTTCCCACTAATGCAGTGATTGTCTTCTGTAGATAGCTAATGTAATTGATACTCAACTTTTTCACAACTCATTTGTTCACAATCTTTTTTTACAAATTAATTAATACTGCATATCCAACAACTCATTCTCAGCACAGACTTTTCCAGCCACTGCAGATTCTCTACATTCACAGTCCATTTTTCACTATCATTTAACATTATGAATTTTAGACACATGCAGTTGAAAGATCTAGTTAAGTATAAAGAAAGATATATAATACTTTCAAGAGAGTGAAAAAAAAAAAAAAATTAATTATAGCAATAACTATTTTGGTTAGTAGAAAAAACATTATGTAAGCACTGAAATAAAAATCATATTAAAAGCAGAAATCTAGTAATAATTTAACATAACCCTTTAACATTGAGATTTCTCTGTCAAATGTAATGCTTATTTATTCACATTGTTTGAGATTAAACGTTCATTATCACATACCTTTCAGATTTCAATAATGTGATTATTTATTTTTAGGTATGAGAGGCTGGATCAGACCAGTTTGGTTATAAAACAGGCAGAATATTGGCTGGATGTGGCTAATTTAAATGCTAAAGGGATAAGAAAAGGTTTCATACTATAACTCTGGTGCTTACCAGGAGAGGAATGGCATGAACATTTTTGACTGGGAGGATACAATGCAAAGATGAGAATCCAAGTTCTTTTATAAAAAGGAAGAAATGAGATTAATAATTACGTTATGTAGTGTTTGTGATTATTACTTAGGTACTGTTAGCAAATGCCTTCATCTGATGGGCATACACTATTGATACTTAAAAAAATATATAAAAGTAGATAGTGTGTGTGTGTGTGTGTGTGTGTGTGTGTGTGTGTGTGTGTGTGTGTGTGCCTGCCTGCATGTGCGTACATGTGTGTGCTTGTGTATGTTAAAAGTGTAGTCATTAACAGGTATCAAACCATGAATCAACTGTTAGCCAAATGTCTACAATACCAATCAGTACACCAAAGAGACTTGTCAACTTACAGTAGTCAAATCAGAAGCTTTAATTTTACTAGTGAGAAAGGAGATTTGTTTGTTTTGGTTCATATTTATGCATGTGTGTGTTTGTGTGTATGTGAGTGCATAACATACACTAATAAACATATATTCACACAAGCACACACACAAACTAAGAATGTTAATCAACAAATTCACACATACATGTAATGTATTTATTTTATAAAAAAAATAAGTGTACTTAATGTTTGAATGTATGTATTTGATGCATGAAAATTGTGTGTGGGAGTCTGTGTGTCCCTTTGGGAATTAATCTATGAAACTGGTAGTTTTGTATATATAGAATAGCAATGATAATATTTGGGGCTACATGAAACTGGCGTAATGGGATTAAAGTCTTAGTTGTCATTGGCTACACGTATAAACAAAACATTAATTGTGAATAGATAATTAAAGATGTAAAGGTAGAAAGAAAGAAAACTGTATAATTTATTGTTGACTATTTCACTGAAGTTTGGTGTCCAAACCATCATTAGAAGATATTATAAAATGTTACCCTTTCTTTTTTTGTATTGGTGCAATTTACCTAATTTTGCACGAGTTAACTTACTAAAGAGCATTCTATGACTTATGTATCCATGAATAGGTACTTACTGCTATACAGCTAAACATCTGTATGCTCAATCTGAACATGACAATATTACCAACTGCAATGGTTAGTATGTTTAATGAATCAGCAAGAGAAGGTGGGTTTGGTTCCTGTTGGAAGGTTTAATACTATTTGGCTCTAAGTATTTTATACCAATTAACACACACACCCACACACACATTTGAGGGTTGGATTATTCTTCAGCATAACTTTTGTATGTATTTATTGAAATGGCAGTTTTTAATTGAGTTCTTTCTTGTTTAACATTTAACCTATGTGTGCTTGTAGGTGTGAATGTGTGAGGGGTTAGGTGGCATAGCCAAATATAAATCTAAAATCTTTCCTAACACCAATTTAATGACAATCAACGATATTGGCCATGAAACAAATCCACTGTGAAAAGAGCAGAAGAGTTTGGTGTTGGACTACACTATTAGCTGACATAAGATAGTTAATGCAGATATAGAAAGATAATATGGCCAAATGGAATGAACTAATAAGACAGCAAGCAATGTAGCCATGGATCAATGAAGGAAAGTAGAGCTCAAATGGATACATAACTAAACAGTAAGCAGTGTTTAGCTATTGAGAATGGATGGACAGGAATAAAATGTTAATAATCAATGATATCTCAGCATATACACACAAACTCCAGAAACTATTAAACAACTGATACAATCCCAAAAAATATCTTTATGTCGACCATAACAATTATGAACATATGAAAGTATCAACCAGCAATCATAATTCCAACAAAAGAATGGGTGTGTGTGTGTGCATGTCTATCTACTCTTATGCAAGCAGTACATATCCCCATTGTACAACTCAATCATATTTGATTATCAACATTCTCCTGTTATATGTATAATCTATGAATGAGGCTTTCTGAACAAGTGAAGGATATACCCAATCAAATTTACCATTCCTAAAATAAAGTAAAAAAAAGTGTTTAGCTACATAAACAGGAGACTATTTTTAACATTCTAAAATGAAGTAATTTAAGATTATCATTATCATTTTATTTGACTAATTTCATTTGGCTAGATACATCCTTACCCAGTTATAACTGATGTAGATCAAATGATGAAAATTACCTAAGACAAAATGAGCTGGTGAATTAACACTTAACCCTCTCAGATCTGGGGCCCCTGTGTCTAACTTTACTCTCCAGCTGGGCTTCTGAGCAAAAAGTAAAATAAATAGTTGCATACACAGCTCAAGACTAATGATTGCAGGCAGACTAATGAACAGAAAAAGAGAATAACAATAATAAGCCTATCTCCCAACTACTGTATTTGTTCACCTGAATTGCTATTTTCCTCATCATTTTCACCAGCTTGATTGTCTGAATCACGCTCATTGTCTGCATAAGGGCAAACTCTTCACCCAAAGAATAAACATCATCAATAATTTCCTCAAATGCAAAAAGTCTAGGCCTTGCTCATTTACCAAAGTACTGGGGTTATCACATGTTTCATTGCAAAAATCTATTCTTTAAAAATTAAAAACAAAAGTAAACAACAGCAATGAGAAACATCATTATCAACAAGTCATAAACCCACTTGACTAGAAAATCTCAATATGATCGATTGTCTAATTTTAGTATTCTATCTTCTTTTTCTATGTGTGTTGTTCCTTGGGATTCTGGCAGAGATTACATTTAGGCTATTCCCACTATACCAGGAACACAGCATAATAGGGTTGATATATCTACACAAGATTTAGTTTCACCATAAAGAAACACTTGGGCTATAATAGAAAACCTAACGAGACAGCTAACACATGACTAGCAGTGTGAGATTTATCATTTCAAGGTGAAATAACAGAATCTGAAGAAACTAGTGATGGACTATTATTAGCTAATAGTAAAAACAAAAAGCCCTCACAGTGAAATTATAATTTCTTATGACACTAATGTTTGTCATGAGGAAAACAAATTTATCATGTCAAGCAAGACCCTTTTGCATGACATGTTAAACTAATTTACATCATATTGCAAAGTTATTAATTCATGGGGTTAACTATAACTGATGTTATCATCATCATTTATATCTGCTTCCTGTGCTGGCATTGGGTGGATGGGTTGTCACAGTCCAAGCAAAGTTCTTATTTAGAATTACATACCTAGTAGATGGCTCAGAGGAACATACTTCACTTCTATGTTCCATTCTTGGCATGTTTCATACAGCTAGATACCCTTCCCAATATCAACTACTTTGCAGAGAGTACAGGGTGCATGTTATCAAGGCATCAGCACTGGAGTGATCATTAAGCCCTATGTTGTTGCCATATAATGAACGCTCTCACACCTATGTCACTGCCAACCAAATGCTAACCACATTACCGAGAGCACAGGGTGTATTTTATCATGGCAACAACACTAGAGACATTGCTTTACTCTCTGAAAGACTATTGAGTCCTCCCTGCTCCATGTCATTTCCATTCTTCTCAGGAATGAAAAGTGAGAATAGAAGATGAAAGATGACAAAGTGTAAAAAAAAAGAAAAAGTTTGAATATGAATGTGATGGAGGGAATACAAAGTGGTGGTTTGGTAGGAAAGATGGCAAAGGAGGAGAAAAAGTAACCATATTAATGAGTTGAATAAAAAGACAAAACAGCATAAGTAGTTAGATAGGCTAGCAACTGAAACATGTCAGGGTTAAAGAGGAGTGATAATAATAGAAATGGGTGATGGTAAGAGTTTTTAAAAGAATTCATGTCATGAAGTTCAAACTACTAATAGTGGAATGCTGATATTGTGCTTTTCCAAAGTTTCGTGAACAATGAGACAATTATGCTATATGATTTATCTTCAAAATGGAAGAGCAATATTAATTATATTTACTGGAGTAGCAGAAGTGATGAAAATAAACAAATAGAGTAGACTACATGTTTTACAATATACAGATTTTCGAACCTCACAGTACTATTTGTCTATAATTCTCCTTACCCTTGGAAAACAATTTAGAAGAAGAGAAATTTCTTAAGTGAATTTGAAACTTATATGTATATGAATTACATGATTAAAAAGATATAAATACATACATGTATTAAAAATTAATTGAAAATTTAAAATGTATTGAAAAACTAACAAATTTTTGGGCTGCCTTTATATGAAGTGTGGAAATTATAGCACTAATGCATTCATATTGAGAGCAAGGCCATAACATGAGTACCTGTTTCATGGCCTAAGTTTGACTTGATTTCATCACTTAAGCTTCATAAATATTTGTTAATTATAAATTCCTTCTAGCAATGAATTTCTCATAGTTTATAACTATGAGGGTTGGATCTTATTGTTCTCTCTCTCTCTCTCACTCTCTCTCTCTGTTGTTATACATATGCACACACACACACATACACACAATCACATACAAAGTTAAGGTTAAGTGGCTTTGCCATGGACAAGTTGAGATCTCATCTGACACCTTTTCTTTTTTTTTTTTTTTTTAAATTTTAGTATATGTGTGTGTTACACAAGCATTCACTTCTCAAGCTAAAGAGGTTTGTTGCAGGCAGTCTGCATGTAAGAAGCCCTGAATATTTTGTAGCAAGTCTAGGCATAGCTGTGTAGTAAAAAGCTTGCTTTCCAACCACATGGTTTCAGGTTCAGACTAACTGCATAGCACCTTGGGCAGGTGTTTTCTACTATAGCCTCAGGCCAACCAAAGCTTTTTGAGTGGATTTGGTAGACGTAAACTGAAAGAAACCCTTTGTGTGTGTGTGTGTGTGTGTGTGTGTGTGTATCTTGACGACCAATGTTGGTATGTTTATGTGTCCGTAAATTAGTGGTTTAGTGAAAGAGACTGATAGAATAAGTAACAGCTCCCCAAAATATAAGTACTAGGGTCAATACATTTAACTAAATGGCTGCAGTCTAATGACTGAAACAAGTAAAAAAAAATATACATACATACATACATACATATATATATATATAGTTTTAGGGAAAATAACCAATTTTCAAGAACTCATCGATGAAAATCCACTATCACATATAGAAAAATTAATAATTAAAAGCACAATAAATGAGTATAATATAAAGTAAAGTAAATATCATAAGATAAATATAATATTATTATTATTATAATATTATATTATATTTATCTTATGATATTTACTTTACTTTATATTATACTCATTTATTGTGCTTTTAATTATTAATTTTTCTATATGTGATAGTGGATTTTCATCGATGAGTTCTTGAAAATTGGTTATTTTCCCTAAAACTATATATTTTATATATACTTTATCTATAAGGCTCAATTTAATTTTAATAAATTGATTTTAATTGAGTTTTTTACCTGTAATTTTGGATTTTGTCCCTAATATTATTATTATTATATATATATATATATATATATATATTGAGGGTATAAATTGAATATTAATTTCAATTTAAAACCAGTAGTCTAGCATATCAAAAAATCTGATAATTCAGAAAAATTGTATTACATGAGTATAAGAAGGGATGACCACTAGGTGGACATCCAATATGCTAGAAAGAGGTCATCAAAGACCCAACCACAAAAGAAAAATCATGTTCTCCAGAAAAAATTCATCAAAATACCAGAGCTCTTTTTTCTGGAGAACATGATTTTTCTTTTGTGGTTGGGTCGTTGATGACCTCTTTCTAGCATATTGGATGTCCACCTAGTGGTCATCGCTGCTTATATGCATATATATATATATATATATATTGATAGATAGATAGATAGATAGATAGATAGATACACACACACACACATCTGTATGAGTTAGAGGTTAAGCAACCATCTAAGGGATAATAAATATCCAATATACTACAGGATGTATACCTACATATCTATATCCAAGTGCTTGCTATTGCAGGGCAGTATCACAATTGAATACTAGGTATGAGTGGGGGCAAAACAGAAATTTACCCAGAATTTATAAGGTATTTTCTTATTTGCCTTATATATGTGTGTGTATATATATATATATATATATATATATATATATAGGAGAATTCACGAAAAAACAACAGACGAAGACAGGTGGTTTAAACAACAAATGGATGTATTAGTATAATGCTCAGGAATAGAAAAGTCTTTAACGTTTCGAGCCTACGCTCTTCAACAGAAAGGAACACAGAAAGAAACAAGGAGAGAAAAATATATACACACACACACACAGTTCATGTACTTTATGGTGTAGCATGTAATTTTGATTATGCACTAATTTGCCAAATCTACCAACACTCATTGATTTATTCTGGTATACAAACAATATAGTTAATTTAGTATTAGCATATTTAATGAAGAGACCATAAAAAAAAAACTAACGTGAAATAATTATGTGGTGAGAAAAAATACAATATTAGTCATTGATTAATAATATTTTAATTATTTTGGCAAATACAGACAAAAAAAAACTGAAAATCTTTCCAGACTTATGACTATTAGTAAAACAGACTTCACTGAACTCAAAGTGAAGAGAAAATCATGAAGTAAATGCATTGCAGCTAATATAGAAAACAAGAATTGCTTTGTCTTTTCTCCACCATGTAATTATACTGTGTCAGTATTTTTGTAATTTTTTCTACATTAAATATGCTAATACTCATATGGGTAGTGTATCTGAATAATTTATTCTCAAAACAATTTAATGGCTTAAGAACCTTCAAAAGGATCAAACTCTAGTAAAAATAATTACGAAGCAAATATTTTAGCAATGAGGAACAAATCTGAGCAAGGTTTTGCTAACTTTAGAACAATATATATAAATGCATATAGAAACATACATACATACATACACACATTTTCACACATGACTGCAGAAAAAGAAAATTCAATACCTCCACAATTATTGAGTTCATCCCCCCCCCACTCTCTCTCTCTCTCACACACACACACACGAAATTGCATTCAACAATGAATTGCTAAAAGCAAAACCATCACAATGAAGTATCCATAATACATGCGCAATTCTATATATACATATAAGCATGACTTGTATACATCATAATTGATGGATGTTTCACAAGCATTCTGATTTTTAAATAGATTAATTTGTGGTGAATGTCTGTGTCCTACTTGGTATATAGAACTGGAATGTTATTTAAAATTGAATAATAGATTACAAATTAATCTATATCAAAAATGAAGAAATAAGTACAATATTCAAAAGTGAAAATAATGAAGGTTTATGCACAAACACACACCCATATATGAACACCCACACATACACATGCATATAAATATTTGTGTACATACATATGATAATGAATATGAGAGAGAGAACAGGGGAAGAAGGAAGAGAGCAATACTCTTTCCCACTGAAGAAGGAACAATCCTATTGATTCACTGCTCTTCAGTGAACATAGATGAATGGTTAACAGTACAAAGTCTTGTAAATATAAATAAAAGTACTTTTTTCCTAGCAAATCATTCTCTTCCATCCATTCCACTACAGAGATACATACATTGTAGATATATTGCAGATGGGTAATTTTGTTTAGCTTAAAATATAGATAAGTAGAGAGAGAAGAGACAGGCAGACTTGCTGAAATGTCTAATTGTTCTAATTGCTTGACAATGTGTTTGATGCATATCCAGTCACTATGGATGAAGACACATTCATTTATCTCAATATATTTATGCTAATGCTTTAAGCACATTCTTTTATGAATTTTGGAAATAGTGAATTTCCTCCATGCAGTTGCTTGACCTGCAAAAAATAACTAGCAAATCTCCATCAAATCACACTTTAATATCTTAGAAGTGCCCACACTGGGATAACATTATGCTTAAATAAAAGATTCAATGGTCATAGCTGGGGTGGGGGGAGTAATGCTGTCAATCATATGCTAAACTGGAGCTAATCAAATAAAACGCAACAACTGTCAAGTAGGAGCAGGATTTGTTTTAAGCAATTAGGCCTAGTGAAACAAGCTGATTTATGTCACTTATCCAGAGATACAACACAAATGATGTAGTAAGAGAACTTAAATCCATGGGGGTCAGAAGTTCAGTATGTTTACCTTATAACCATTGTACTTTTTAAAGAAGAGATCATAAACATCTTCGACATAGTTTTACTATCATAATCAGCATTGCAAAGAAGTTTCCCTTCCAATGTCACTAATGGGTCTATTTGTGATATTAACAAGTGGAGAAGGCAAAAGAAACAACATAAACCTATTAAATTTCAGTCACCTTCATCATTTAGACATTACAAATTAAATTATGACTGTCGTTGTCCTCAACAACTATCTAATTTGCAACACCTGTACTAAAGCTTGACCCATCAAAAGTAGCAGGTTATAAGAGGCAAATTAAATAATTAAAAATATAATCATGTCTAACATCACTTCATACTTTTGGCTGGTTGTTTATATTAATATTTCATTTATACAGTACTGATGAACAATAGTGTGGATGTGTGAGTGTGTGTGTGTATTACACACACACACACACACACACAGACAGAGGAGAGTCTCAATATCCCATATCCCTCTACCATAGCAAATAAGTAAACTGGTTTAAAGCAGTGCAGTGGAAAGACAAACCTCAGAAACTCTATTTTATATAACAATATAATTAATGAGAATATTTCATAGATCTGATTCAACATACACAGATAAGAATTTTATCAAGATGGCTGGAGAAAATACCTGATATCTTCCTTTTTATTCTAATTATTTTGCATACACGCAGATTTCTATCTCATCCTTATTGCTGACATTGTACATATCCATCAGATGAAGTGTACTTAACAAAATAAATACCCAGATAATAGGCTAAAGATATTGGAACTTAAAGTCAGTTATTTCCAACACAGCACGGTTCACTTTAATTAGTCTTAAGTGCCAGGTATTTTATGAGAAGATAAAAACCACTGCTAACTTTGAACCTTACTTGTGAGTCACACACATAATCCAACCCTAAATTGTTGGGATAGATAGCTTCCACTATTACTATCAGACTAGATTCATGTTTGTATATCTCTTTATATATTGCACATACATTAATATAATCAGCACATGTAGATATCCAACAGGATTATGATAAAAAAAAGTTCCTAATCTTTATACTATTGAAGAGATTTACAATACACAACATTTTACAAACTAATTTTTTAATATACCAATTTATTAACTCAGATTATACATACATATATAATCATAGATTTGTTTTAAGCTTAATAAATGTGCATCTCAACCTACTGCTAAATCAAATCAAATAAACAAAACAAAATATTCCTATTTTCCAATTATCCTCTTCAGAGGATCAGACAGGCCTTGCAGAAAATCTATTCTAAGTCTATGTCAAAGACTATTATTTTATTAACAAGGATTACTGGGAGCTGATTTCTAGAATGAAATCAGTAATGAAGAGAAACACAAGATGGCATAAAGAATAGAATAAAGATTAGACATATCATCTAAGCTACAGCTGTGTAGATTCTAAGAGATAATACCAGGCATGTTCTGATTACTGATATACAAGGCTATTTTCATGTTATATTTAATTTTATCATCAGCTGCTGCAGAAGACAATGTATTATTTATTCAAATTAGTTTGCTTAATATTTTCGAAGGGTGAAAGGTTATTTATTTGTTGAAAAAGCAAGCTAATGTATTCTCTCTCTCTCTCTCACTTGTGTGTGTGTGTGTGTGTGTGTGTGTGTGTGTGTGTGTGTGTGTGTGTGTGTGTGTGTGTGTGTGTGTGTGTGTGTGTGTGTGTGTGTGTGTGTGTGTGTGTGTGTGTGTACACACACTCACATACATACAGAGAGACAGATAAAAAGAGCTGAAATAAATTTAAACATTACAGATCAGACTGGAGCCTGGTGCAGCCTCCTGGATTGCCAGTCCTCAGTCAAACCATCCAACCCATGCCAGCATGGAAAACAGACGTTAAACAACGATGATGATAT
The DNA here is from genome assembly GCF_046866305.1 of Octopus bimaculoides. Classification (NCBI taxonomy): domain Eukaryota; kingdom Metazoa; phylum Mollusca; class Cephalopoda; order Octopoda; family Octopodidae; genus Octopus; species Octopus bimaculoides. The sequence goes on from NC_142933.1 coordinate 78,599,093, forward strand.
ATATATATATATATATATATATATATATATATATATATATATATATATATATATATATATATATATATATAACTACTTCGTCTACTTTTCCATGCATGCATAGTTCAGACAAAGTTTATTGAGGCAGATTTTCTGTAGTTGGATGCCCTTTCTTTCACTAACCTTTACCTGTTTCCAAGCAAGGTAATATTTTTCCCATGACCAAACATGTTTACAGGGACAATTGGAGATGTAGGGCATCGCTTGTATTATGTCTTGATATTGTATGATAGTTATAAACTATCATGTCAAGGAGAAAGAGACATAGACCGACACACACACACACACACACACACACGTGAAGCTGACTTTTCTTCAGTTTCTGTCTATGAAATCCACTCACAAGTCTTTGGTCTGTCTGTCTGGCACTATAATAGTAAAAGACATTTGCCCAAGGTGCTACAAAGTGGGACTGAACCTGAAACCAGGTGGCTGGGAAGTGAACTTCATAACTATATAGTGAGTAAAGTGTTTCATATCTGAAGTTTTTAAACATATTTGTTGTCAAGATTTGGTACACAATAACATTATTACTCCCCTTTCAGGGAACACAAGTGATTACAGAATTTTGGGGTTCAATAGTTTGAAAGACAGTCTCCACTTCATGTTGATAGTTGATCATTTTCTCTGTAGATTCTTTTCATTTCATACTCTTTTAGCAGTTTCATTTTTTTTATTATCTTTGTTGTTGTTGTTTAGCTCCATGTCAGAAAATAAGATAGTTTTCAGTAAACAATATTGAAAACATTACATAATTTCCATGGCCTGCAACTGTAAAGTTCAAAGCTCACTTTCTAATTCATTTTGTTTTGTTTACTATATGTGAACTTTCTCAAAGTATTTTGTACAGTAGTTATAATAAATTTAACAGTATTATTTTTCATAAATTACAGTACTAAAGAAATGTTAATAAGTATTGTAATTTTTTACCTAGAATTTTGTTAACCATAATTAGATCTATATGTTATACGCAAATATGGTATTTCATAATTGAGTATCTTTACTCAGGAAAATGGAAGATAAAATAGTTATTATAGGTGTAGGAGTGGCTGTGTGGTAAGTAGCTTGCTTACCAACTACATGGTTCTGGGTTCAGTCCCACTGTGTGGCACCTTGGGCAAGTGTCTTCTACTATAGCCTCGGGCCGACCAAAGCCTTGTGAGTAGATTTGGTAGACAGAAACTGAAAGAAGCCTGTCGTATATATGTATATATGTATGTTTGTGTGTCTGTGTTTGTCCCCCCCCCCCCAACATCGCTTGACAACCAATGCTGGTGTGTTTACGTCCACGTAACTTAGAGGTTCGGCAAAAGAGACTGATAGAATAAGTACTAGGCTTACAAAGAATAAGTCCTGGGGTCGATTTGCTCGACTAAAGGTGGTGCTCCAGCATGGCCACAGTCAAATGACTGAAACAGGTAAAAGAGTAAAAGAATAGTATTAAAACTAGAAAGGTTTAGTTTAAATACCATGATAACTATTTTGCAGATTATGTATAAATATAGAGTAACTGTTTACAAGGGAGTGTGCATACATGCCTTGAACACTACTTAGAGAATGAAAGTAGGTGTTTAGCAAATCAGTTCTGGCTGAAGAAACTTATAATCAAAGGCATTCCATTTGTTACCAGTAAATGACTTTTATGCTTTTCTATGAATGAGGTAATCTGGACTGTATTATCCAATGTGGTCCTTTCTTTTTTTTTTTAAGATAGTAAAGCCTGATAAGAATATTTGGTTGCTACTTTAGCAGGTCAATCATCAATGTAGCAGTTCTTTCATCAACTTAAGAGATTTTGTGTTCTCAGGTTAGATGTTAAAGATTGATGTTCTTCTGGATGTAACTTACCTTGAAACCTACGCCAGCATAATACTTGCTGACAAGTATACATGTATTCTTATATACACAAGATTATTGCAAAACAAATCTATTTTCTCATATTTATAACAATAAGGCAATAGATGGTAGGTAGAATTCGGAGAGCACCAAACTGACTTGTATTGGATATTTAGATACACCCCTTTGCATTTTATGTTCAAATCTAACTGCAGTAGACTTCTATACCTCATTGAAGAAAACATATTGGTTGTATCACTGTACATTTGTATTTATATGAAAATAATTATTTATTAGAAATTGCTCTCTAACAGTACAACACAGAAATTATTTCCCAGTACCAACAGTTATATGAAAAATGATATGGCTCCACAATATCAGCTTGAAAACCAATATCAACTTAAAATGTCACATCCAATGGTGGATTACACAGAATATTTACTTTTTTTTTTAGCTGAGAAAGAATTATTGAATATTTTGCATTATATAAATATTGAACTTTGCCTGATGCAGTTTAATATTCCATATGAATTGCTAAAAATTTTAGCAATTGTTTGGCTTGGCTCGTTTTATTTGTTTGGTGTGTATTTTCCTTCTTTTTAAAAATTCATAAAAGAAAGATTATAGAAATTCAGGATTTAATATTTAAAAAATACTCTAAGGCTCGAGGGAGTTATTGATCTTTGTCCAATCAAATATAAAAAAAATGTCTATCAGCAATAATCAATAAATTGTATAAAAGAAAATAAAAAAATATGATAAAACATCACGCTCTATCCTACTTTAAGATATGATCTACAAAGTTAATATCGTTTCATTGAATATAACACACAAACATTTTGTTTCTTTTTTGTATAATATTTTAGTTGGTTTAATCTATTCTTTCTTTCCTGCATCTCAGTCCTTTGAAATGATTGCACAAGTAAGTTATGGTCATGTGCATGCAAGGATGCATGCACTCACTCAAAGAAATGTTACGTTGTTAGTCTGATAGTGAAAACGTTGACAGCATGTCATACATTGTGCTATAACAATAGAACTGTAATAATACAAACAGGAAATAGAAAGGGATGTTGATTGCATTAACTAAATATGTGTGACGCAGTTCTACTCTGCTACCTAAGCTAAGATATAGAGAAATCAAATTTTTATCATACCTCAGCAATATTTTCTATCACATTTTAAGACTTGAAAAAAGATTTGAACTTTGTAGAGAGAGAAAAAAAGGTACTAATTCACAGCCCATGCTCTAAATTACAAAAATAGTCCTGACATGATATATTGGTGTTACTGAAACACAAAATCTATGTTTAATACAAATATAACAAAATAAATTGAAAATTTGGCTATACTTTCAAATTAGGGAACTTTACACAAGATGTACACCTAATGATGTATACCAAAACCACTACACAGTGGTTGAAAAGAGAAACTCACAACTAATAAGGGAGGTACATTTCTGGAAAAGATTGGTGGCTGTTATTTAATGCAAGACATGATCTACAGAAGATGGAAATAATGAAAACCCTATGAGGAAGAATATGCCCATGAAGCCATTTCACTAAGTGGAAACATTTAAGAGTAAACTCTGAGAATACTGCAGTTAAAAATAATGGATCTGGTCATTTGTATTTGGACAAGAGAGAGAAAGAGAGAGAGAGAGAGAGAGAGAGGGGCAGAGTGAGAGTGAGAAGCAGGGTGCAATGAGAGAAAAACAATAAGCTGCTGATCAAAGTATCAAACACTATTGCTGACTATCATTATTGTGGGAATATGGCCCTCATTTTATGTATTATGAAGAGTTCATCAAGAGAAAAATTAGCTGATCCACTGAATAATTCAAATGACTACCTTTTATAAGCTCGGTGGGAAGTTAAAACATGTGCTGAGCAGTATTTTTTAATACAGATTTCATCATGTTGCCCATCAGTGTGAGATTACATACATTAATAGCAGTTCTTTCTAATCTGAAAATATACTTTGCAGGGCGAAGCATTCAGATTAGTGTCAAATATAGTTAGATTAAACAACAATTATACAACTGTTATATCAGTGCACTCATCAACAATAATGGGAAAGTGTCAATTAAAGTCCACTAGGTTTTGAAATTTGATGAAAGGCCTACTGTAAATTATTGTAATAAACCTCTCTCACACACATTAGAGAGAGAGATAAGATCAATGATCAAATCATCTATTAATAAAATCAGGGTAGAGAACAAAAATGAATTCCAATTATTTTTCAAATCATTTGCATATATGCATTTATGATTGAGCTTGAAGGTAGTGAAATGACATTTTTTTTTAAGAAGGATCAGTTGGAGAACTCTCTTGGCTTCATCTGATTACTCACACTAACAATCTTTGTAGAAGAGGCTATAACTGATTGAAATAGGTTACTGAACCTTACATTTTGGACCCTAAACTGGACTCTGAATAAGAGAACTAAATGCTGTGCAGCATTTAGTCCATCGCTTCTCAAGTTTTTGTCAAGAACAAATTAAAAAGAAAATCTTGGTAATGGTATAATTATTCATAAGAATAAACTGGCAATTCAATAACAACCAAAATCTCTCTGCAAAAGAGTAATGTGGATAAAAAAGATTTGTGCATATAAATTTGAAGATAGACATATACATGTCTAAAACAAAACATGATGTAGGAAAATTGATATGCAATATTATTAAAAAAAAACAGTACAATCCAGTTACAATATCAGATGTGCATGTGCACACACACACACACACGCATGCACACAGAACACTGCACTGTATAACACATTAATCAAAATGTCTCTATAGACAAATAGCAAATGTAATGCTATGTTCTGGGGGAGTGAACAAAAACAAATATGTACGCTACTACTATATACTATTATAAAGTGATAAAATATTTATTACAGCTCACACAAAGATAGCTCTGATTATGAGGTAAAAATATTCTACGATTAGGGGATTAGTTATCGACTTCGAGTAGGGGAGAAAATGGTAGTTTAGACTAATGCCTTTTCCTCAAAGGCATCAGAATTACATGTAAAGAGAAATAGTTACAATCAGGTCACAGATTATGCTTTGTTGGGATTTAACCCTCTGCTCAATAGTACTTGTTTCTAATGGAATTAAAAAAACATGACTGACCTTAGTGGGATTTGAAATCAGAACACAAAGGGCTCGAAAATAATAACAACAAATATTTTGGCACAGAGCCAGCATTTTCTAAGAGGAGAAGCAAGTCAATTACATTGAACCTCGTACATGACTGGTATTTAATTTACTGACCCTGAAAGAATGAAAGGCAAAGTTGACCTCAGTAGAATAATGATAATAATAATAGACCCTTCCACCAAAGACGAGTGTTCAGTTTTTGCTGAACGACTTGTACAAATGATTTGTTTATAGTGATCAAATGTTCATGCCACACATTAGCTCACTCTCTCCATCAAATCGATGTTGTCTGAACAGGTGCACAGTGTGCCACATATCAAGTGTTGAAATGACAGTAGAGCAACATGAGATGAAGTGTTTTACTCAAAAACACAATGCACCACTCAATCTAGGAATTAAAATCATGATCTAGTAATTGTGAATGCAATGTTCTCACCACTAGGCCATATAATAATAATAATAATAATAATAATAATAATCATAATCATAATTATAATAATAATAATAATATGCCCTGATGCAGTACCAGGCAGTGGCTTTCATGGCTTCTTATCTTAACTGCTTGGAAGTGTTATCATGTACATTGTTTTGTCTTGGTATAAAAGATGGACTACAGCAAATATTCTGCTCAATACCACAGATTTACTTGTCAGTTGTTTAACCTTAACCAGTTGAGCATGTCCCTTAGTGGCTGACGCTATGTGCATCTCTGATCACGAGCAGAAGTAGTTGGGGAGCATCATAGCCATGTGTTGAGAGGAATTCTTTGGAGTTTGGATAATTCACCTTTGGAAACATAGGTGTTTCATTCAATATCCTGAAACCACCCTTATTCAGGGATCTTTTGAGCGGGATGGGCTACTCGATCTGAAGAAAATTCTAACTGGGCCCCACCTGCAAGGTCATGCACTGTTAATCTTGATATGAGATCACTATGTCGTGCATATATGGTTGTGATGCATGTGCCCGGTGTACCCCTATCAGACCAGTAGTCATGATGGGTATAGTAGATCTTAGCAAAAAGCAAAAAACAAATACTGCAAGGCATTTTGTCCAATGCTGTAGTGATTGTGTCATCCTAATAATAACAGCAATATTCCTTTCTATGATAGGCACAAGGCCTGAAGTTTTTTGTGAAGGGACCAGTTGAATACATCAATCCTAGTACTTGACTGGTATTTATTTTATCAACCCTGAAAGGTGAAATTTGAGCTTAGAAAGTAAAGAAACAAAAAATATCACTAGGCATTTTGTCTGGCATGCTAACTTTATCAGTTAATCACCTTAACAACAAAAATAATAATTATAACTGTTTCAGATTTTTGCTACAAGGTTAGCAGATGGGGGAGGTGGGGTAAGGTAGTCAATTATATCAACCCTAGTACTTAACTGACACTTTATTGACCTTGAAAAGATGAAAAGCAAAGCTGACCTCAGTGGTATTTGAACTAAGAACAGAAACAATAAGGTAATATTTTGTTTAACTTGGGCATCAAGCTGGCAGAATCATTAGCATGCTGGGCAAATACTTAGCAGGATTTCACCCATCTGTACGTTCTGAGTTCAAATTCCATCAAGATCGACTTTGCCTCCTTTTGATCGACTTTGGATTCAATAAAAGAAGAACCAGTTGATCACTGGTGACGCTGTAATTGACTTACCATCTCCTTGAAATTGCTAGCCTTGCACCAAAATTTAAAATCAATATTTTGTTTGACTATGGGGGAAAAATAAACTGAGTTACAATAACAAAAATCAGATATCTAAACTGAATCTCAGCCTACTTGTCCCTCCAGATCTCATGCATAAGTCATTAAGAAAGAGATAAACATATGTAACAAAATCTCTTTCAAAGACACACTGATCGGTGTTAATTATGAATGAGATAATATTAAGCAGGATTTATGGAATCCACATTCAAGATATCCACTCAAATATGTGTGAACATCTCAAGAGATTTAACACAGTATTATTCAAAAAAGACATTTGTAATTTAATATGAAAGAATGAAAATAAAATACAATAAAACATGGAGAAACAATATCAATTTGAAATACTATTTTTAAAAAATCCAAATATTATATATTATCGTATATAAAAGTGTTAGCTGAATGTGTGCTTCCACATATACATCTGATTGCTAAATATGAGGTGTGGGTGGTGCACTGGAAACTTGTACATAAAAAGTTCTCAAAGTTTCTATTTTATTTCTGGAAGGTAAACTCTCAAGCAACTCTCAAAGAAACTAGAAGACAATTTGAAGAAATTAAGAACTGATCTCAAAGTTAATTTACATGTTTAAAAGAAATTAATGCTCATTTGAATGGGACAACTATGGACATGTTTCTGTCCATTAGGCCTCATCAGCTTAGTATACAAACTACTCAGACTAGTTTGATCAGTCAACAAAGACTTTTACATATAAAAAAAGTTATGAATAAATTTTTGGCCAGCATAATTTGTACCACTAACAAAAACAATAAAATGAGCTAAGAGGGAAAAACCCAAATAGGCCAACAGGAATTTAAATAAGGAATGATGAACTGAATGCCATATACTAAAAGTTCTGATGTGAAAATTTCCTCTCATATGGAAAAAACAGAAAACACTTCAATCAAATAAGTATTTTGTGCCTATAGCATTCACTATATCATCTCTGACCTTATTTTCCAAAATTTATATCATTCGCGCCTTTTAGAGATTTCCCTTGGCTCATTTTATTTTTAAATGTGAAAATAAGTTAGCAAATGAAAGAAAAGGATGTGAGAGAAGGAAAGAGATAGTGGGAGATAGATAGATAGATGAGAGAGAGAGAGAGAGAGAGAGAGAGAGAGAGAGAGAGAGAGAGAGAGAGAGAGAGAAAGAGAGAAAAGAGAATGAGAAATTTATGACCAACTACTCCAGCATCACAAGTGGTGAAAGGTTTCTTTTGACATTAATAACAAAATAGAGAAACATCAAAATAGCAAGTGTGAATCAGTCAATATAAAGTTTTCTATACTTGCATTAAAATAATCTCTACTAAACAACGATTATAGTTCTGCAATTAAATAATGATTTTTTTTTTTTTTTTCAATGGTAACTCACATACATATATGATCAAACAAATTTCAGCTGATTATACAGTATGGCAGAATATTTTTTATCTTATGTTTTCAATTTTGTAAATGACTTTCACAGCTTTAAAACGACCAATGTAACAATTACAAGATGAATTAATAAGAAAGAATAGGGTAGTGGTGATGGAGGAGGAGGATTTAATTTATAGTGTCATTACAGGAGTGATAAACACATATCTAAATATGACTTTCGCAAAGCTCCAAACATAATCCAATTCTGGCAAATGTTGGGTACCTGTGATTGCTCTATATTTGTGCAATGTTGTATTCGAGATAGTGATAAAGAAAGAAAAACTGTCATGTTTAATATGAAAGTATGAAAGATGATGACACCTTTCTAGGTAGTCAGATAATTTTCTGATTTAGCAATGAAATGTACCCCCCTTTAAAACAATCCACACTTTCAGGTCTATTTAGTGCATATTTCAATAACATGGACAACTTAATAAATTTGTTGAAGTGGGTGTATTGCTATTTGTTCAGATAAATTAAGATTTAAAAAGTAAGAGAAACAAGTGTTAATGGGCTAGATTGTGAATTAATGAATTCATATTTTGTATTGCTTTTATTGTTTTTGCTTTTTCAGTTTTCCTAACAACAATCAAGTGATTAACAAATAATGTCTTTTAAATATTTGTTGTATAGGTGATTTATCTATTGATGTATCTTTGGTTGATGGAAGTTTCATAATATACTGATAATATTATATTACCAGTTAAATTGATGGTTTATCTATTTATTTATTTGGGCAAGTGTCTTCTATATCACCAGGCAGACCAAAGCCTTGTAAGTGGATTTGGTATACCAGGAGAAGTAAAAGCATTTGCCTAAGATTCCAGCAATGAGACTGACAATGGATTTGATAAGATGGAAACTGGGAAATGCTCCCTGTATGCATGTGTTTACAACTGGTAATTGAAACAACAATAACAAGAGCACTCAGAGAGTGCAAATCTCTGCCAAGGTAACACCAACCTCCTCTCAACGATTAGCTGGAGATGATTTTTACAATAAGAATATCTGAAATAAACTTGACTGCTCTCACAAACAAGAATACTAAAAATGAACCCGACTGTTCTCAAAAATTAAGTAAATAAACGGGAAAAATAATCCAGAATCCTTGTCCAGTACCAGATTGATCCCCAAATCTAATCAGTCTGTGCCAGTCACAAAGCTAAACATCCCTGAAACTTTCATTCGAATCCATCCAGCGGTTCTTGAGATATCTTATCCATGGACAAACAAACAAACACAACTGCAAACAATACCTCTGCCTTCGCTAAGGCAGAGGTAATAATTCCTTACATAGAAACAAAGTCAGAAATTGGTGGAACTAATACATTAAAATTGCCCCAGCATTTGACTGATATTTTATTGACTTCAAAAGGATGAAAAGCAAAGTAAGAATTGAACTTAGAATGTGAAGAGATGGAAAAAATACTGCTTCAACGATTTTACCTATCCAAATGAAATGGTTACATGGATTAAACACAATGGTTTATATTTTAATGGAGAAGAACAATGAAATGTCATAACATTCATGCATTTCCTAAGGGTTTTAATGATTAACACGAGTAAAGTGAAAAGGCTTCAGCAAGAATTAGAACCAGCTCATGGCCTTGGTTTATCAGGAGCATTCCACTCATTTCATGATTGATTAACTATGACAGAACAAGAATTCTAACTTTAATAGGGAAGCTGTTTTTGCTTAAAAGGTTTTAATTCCAGTCACTACTTAAATGTAAGGTCATCTGAGACTAAATAAGCAAAACGTCGAGAATATAAAGCTATTTTAGCAAACTTAAATTTTATGTTAGATCCAACAATTTAATCTTCACACTCACTACCTACTTATATATCACAAAACAAAATCAAATCTTCTGCTTAGTTCATATCAAATATCATAATCATCCTTTTTTTTTTTATATGTTCTATCATGTTGGCATGAGTCATAGAAATTAGGCCTCATCAAAAGTATTGAATAGAATCCAATCAAAAAACAAGTTAAAAAGGCTACAATACAGATATAGTGACTTAGTATTTATAACTGAAATGGACTACGCAGAGCATCCCAAGCATATAGTAAAGAGCTAAAATGTAAATACAAAGATAAACTACCCTAAGTATATAAAAAAAAAATTGATCCCTAGTTATCTTTATGTTGTAAGAAAGCATTTTGGTAAAGGTCTTGATTCACCAACTTAATTTTCTAAGAAGCAACTGTTCTTATACACTAACAACATAACTATTACGGAGTTGTTAAACTGATTCATCTTTTACTATCTTAAATGTTTCCTGTAACCTTGAGTGGGAAGGTTATTGTTGCAGCAAATTTTACTGTTTTCCTATAGTTAAACCATTCAATTGTGAAGTAGAATGAAATCTGTCAGACAGAGTTATGAACCATGCAGTGGGAAGTTTTTAGCTCATTATCAAGGTAGTCAATATCCTATAAAAAGAATTTATCATTGAGATTAGTTATTCAGTGGCATCAACAACATGAAAAATATAATAGTTAAGTTAGTGTTAACATTTAATCAAAACTTTAATTAGAAATATCTATGCAGTGAGGAAAAGACAACATTAACTCAATGACTAATATTAGTTTAATGATTTCAGTAAACATGGAAGACAACCCAACATGTGTTAATATTATTAAACCCCCTTGGAAAAATCTAAGCTTTGCTGTACTTACCATAGTAATGAAGAGAGAACCACTGAGTGGATGTACGAGGGGTGTATGAAAAGTCTTGAGCCTCAAAAAAAAACAAAATATGGTACAAGACTTCTGATGAAGGTACAAGACTTCAAGGCTCAAAATTTTTCATAGACCCCCCCCCCCCCCTCATATAATACTGTACACTGATAGGTATGAAAAATTAACACATGAAAAAAACTATATCACAGAGGACGATTACTCAATGATGTTATTTGTTTGAAAAACAACAGATGAATTTGTTAACCAATTTAATGTGACATCTCAATGCCTACAGTACAGAGAGACTCAATATAGCAATGAAATTAACCTCATCAAACTATCTTCTCTAAAAATGTGGTCCTTATGTTCATCCTTTTGTTACCATATATTGTAATAAAATACACTGTGTGACTGAACTGGCTTTTAAAATAGTCGAAGACAATAAGAAAAACAACTAACTTCTTCAATATTAAAGCTGGTGTCTGAAACCTAATTAAAAAAAAGTTCTTACATAAAATTATGATAAACCTCTTCAACTTAAATATAAACACTAAAATTAATAAACCTCACCCTCAATAAAAAACTAATGAGAACGCCAATTAAGCAATTTTTTAAATCACTTACGTCTGTGTTATAAATCTACTCAACTTTAAATGAAAGCTTTCTGAAATCCTTATGCTTTAGCACAAATTAAGGTGACTGAACTATTATATACAATGAATAATTGCATTTAAAAGCTCCTACATAAAAAGAAAAAAGAAACGAATATAAAAGTGGACTATTTTTTTTTAAGTACCATTAAGTGTCTATGAACCAATTTTTTTAATCAGTAACACAAAAATGTTAATGGCTTTTATATAGCTACGAAATGATTTCAAATATGATATATACCAGGGTAAAAAAAAAAAAAAAAAGAAATTGCTGTGAATCACTAGTGAAGAAAGCCTGTGGTGGAAGTAAACTAAGAAAAACTTGTAAGAAAGTAATCAGACATTATGATGCAGGGGCTTAATGAAAGGCTGGGATGATCAAAGATAAAATCAACTTGAACATAAAAACACTAAAATCTATTTTTATAGAACAGTGGAACATTTGCTCAATCCTTGTCAATATATAATCACAAAGTGCAAAAATTCAAAATATATTACATAAGCTGTAACACACTGCCATTAAAATTCTATAAATCTGTTAACATTTTTTTTTTCACATTGCATCAAAAAGTATTGCATAACTAAAAGGTCCCAGGAAAATTCCAATATCTTAAATTTACAGAAAAGAAAAATAGAAAGTAAAATAGTCCAACAACAAAATGGGCATGGATTTTTTTTTCTCTCTTTTAAACAAATATCTTTTTGAATAAAGTCTTAATGTAGAAAATCACTTGTATAGGATGGAAATGAGTAGTATTTTTTTTTAGAGTTCGTTGCTACTATACTGAGAAAAATTCTGAATAGAATTTTTCATAGCAATTCAAAGAAAGAAAAATGCTTGTTTATTTGCAGTGAGATGTATAGATAGGAAAATGGATTTGAGTCTATAAATATTAAAAAGCAAAATTTGTTGCATGAATAAAATTTGTTACAATAGCACTTGTGTAATTCAGGACTAGATACATTAAAATGTTGAGAGATATGAACAGCATGGCATTATGGAGATTGAGAGAAAACTTTTCTTTCGTCAGTTGTTAATGGTTGAATGTCAACTACTCGGTACCAAAGAACATTCAAAAACTATCAGCGTTAACTTAAAATTCCAGTTCAATATATCATCTTTTATTTTAATTCTGTCAATATAGTTAGTTACTGATATTACTGAAGTATTATAAATACATCCCATTGAATGCTTTAAGTATAAGTTCAGAAGCCTAAGCAGTTCTGATATTAAACCATTCTCAAAACTTGTACTCAACTATTATTCTGACTATTAAAATTTCCCAACTCAGAGGCCTTAGCTCTTTGGAATGTTGCAACAAGTAAGCCATCATTTATAAGTAAACAAGTATTTAATAGATACAATGGTTAAATTATGAATAGTAACCAATTACCAAATTACTATTAGATATGATTCTGTTTTAATAATGTTCACTCATTTTTTACATCCATTTTTTTTACTAATGCTAGTACAGCTTAGATAAATTGTCATTAAGGCATTATTTTACAACTAGATACCCTTCTTGTCACTAATCTTTACCTGTTTTTCAAGTAAGGGATATATTATTCCACATGTCTTCAAAGGTGAAAAGTCAGTGGACAATCAAATGGCACGAGATTTGACAATAATGTCACTGCACACAACTGAGCAATTTTTGGAGAAGCATTAATGTAATCATACATAAATACAATGGGCTTCTTTCAACACACATGCATACAATAGGCTCGTGTCTTCAAACATATTCACTCGAAACTTTGGTTGGTCCAAGGCTATAGTAGAAGACATTTGTCCAAGGTGCTGTGCAGTGAACATGAACCTGAAACTATGCAGTTCATTAATAAGCTTCTTAACTACACAACTATGACCAAAACCTACAATACACAGGATTTCCAGATAATTGTCATTTTGAGTTTATTCATATTCTTGCTAATCTATACCTGTAAAGTAACTTTCAGTCAATATTTTAATATAAATTAATCAACCAGTATTCATTTATGGCATTCTTATGTCATTAATATTTGATTGTGTACCATTTAATAAATGCCATCTTCTATTACTTTCTGTAGTGCATATACTAATTTATTTTTTCATCAATTCTACCTTTCTTTACTAATTTTAGCTGTTTAAGATGGAGCGTTTATTGAAAGTGAAATTTATTAATATAAAAAGTATTACAATATCATCACAAATTGGTTCAGAATGGAGAAGTGATAACTTCTTTACTACTGTGTACATGTAATGACAAGAAAGTAAAAAGACACCACATACTTTATCTATAAAATATTCTTCACATTGTGTTCCCACATTTTGAAGGATTTTGCAAACAAGGACTGCCTTTCAACTGAATCTTATGCTCATTGACAGCAATTTTTTTGCATTGATGAAATTGCTAAAATTGCCAGTAAATGGAAAACTGATGTGATAAACCATATTTCCAAGTCAACACTCCACACATTTATTTGACCTTCAAATTTTATTTATTTCAACTACTATTACTTTCTTTCTATCAAATAAATCTTTAACAAAATTTTGGGAAAATGCATCCAACACTAATTTATAAAATTGAGTTCCAACTGCCAGAAAGTTTTAATCATCTTAACTTTGTCCCAAACAAAAACTTCCCTTGTATCATCACTACTAATCCAAAAAAGACCTCACACTAACCTTTCCATGATAGATCATTGAAGATTTCTTTTTAACAATGATAAATAGGCAACTGTCTGGAACCAGTCAAAAAATAAATAAATAAATAAATAAATAAAACTACAAAGTTGCTTCACTCTTTCTATATTCCATGTCTCTTTAATTGGAAACAAAAGACTTTTGAGAAGATAATTTAATGTATTCATATAACCTAAAATCTAATATTGACTGTTTTTTCATAGCCCAACTATAAAAATCTGATTTCACTACCCTTTCCAATGAATATCAATGGTTGCTTATTTTGGCAATGATTTATTTTTTGAATTCAGTGGAAAAAAAAAAGATTTAGTACACTATAACAATCAATATCGATAATGATTTATAAAAAAGAAAAAAGAGAAAAAAAACTTGTTGCAACATTACAAAGAGCTAAGGTCTCATTTTGCTTTTGTTTTGAATAAACAATTCTTTCCTATCAAAGAACTCTAAACACCCTTCTCCAACAGCACCATCACCAAATATTATAGAATCTATATAAATCTCAACAATAATTCCTAAATTCAAGTCCCAGTGCAGAATCTAAGCTCTTACAACAATCATTGACTAATATAAATTAATTAAGGTTTCATTAATCATAGTTTCATCAATGAATGTTATTCATATGACTAGTTTTCAACTTTAAAACAATTATTCTGCTCTAGCAAAAAAAAAAACAAAAAAACAAAAGCTAAAATATTTCAATGACAATAAGCACTTCTAAAGTTTAATTTTCTATCAGAAACAAAACCTTTTTTGAGTATCATCTCTTTTTAATTTTGTAGAATAATGTTACTACAAAGCATGCTTGTCCATTTACACATTTTTCATCTGAGAGTCTTTCAAAAGTTCAACTTCATCCATTTGTTTTATGTCCCTCTCCTTATGTTAGCATCCTGTCACTAACCCATACCTGTGTTTTCAAATAAGTCGATTATCATTCCACTCATCTTCAAAAGCACAGAGCTACCACAGGATTTGTTACCATCAGTAGCATTACTTAACCCAGCCATATCTGGCCCAAATATTCAACCTGTTTTACATTCAAATTGACTAGATCTAACCTCTTACAGTTACCCTACAATGCCATTCTAAAAATAAACAGCCAGATCATCAAAATCTCAACTACAAGATAATGCATGATTCTAAATAAAATTAGCATTCAGATTACTCTGTCAAATGTAATATCTATTTACTCAAAGTCTAAATATAAGTTTGAAATGAATTAAAGAAGGCGAGGTGAGGCAGAGAAAGAGATGAATGAGTGTTGTAGCTTTTTACTGAGCAGAAATTTGCTCCTTCTGTAACATTAAGATATGAGAACCTGTTTTCAAAAAGCTGGAATTCTTCAAAGCAACAACAAAAATAGACAGTGTATGACAAATTTTAAAACCTACATTGTCTAGACAGATTTCCGTAACTAAATCTTACAATGACAACTACTTTCTATTGAGATCATGGCAGCATATCCAAATATGGTTATCAGTTTGGTAGACCATTAAATTTATTTGTGTTTTACTGTCAGATAAGGAGATCATGAGCTCATGTTTTGGAAGGAGCCTTGTTTTAATTACCTAAGTAATGCTTTTATTTTTAAATAATGCATTGAGTTATAAAACATAGTTATCTATTATCTATAAGTATTAATGATAGTTTAGAACAAATAAGAAAAGTGATGATAATATGTTTTTAACTAACAAAATTAGTTGGGGGGAGGGGGCCTCTATCAGTCAAGGTTGACCTTCAATCTGCATCTTTATGCATAGACTAGGCAATTTTTTTTTTTTTTAAGCAAGATTAGCAGTTGCCCATACCCGAAAGCCTCTCCACTTCACACCACAAATATTATCTAAATGAAAGGTAACTGCATTGGGATCAATACAGCTTAGCACCAGCTTCATAGCAGGTGATGCTTTCAAAATGCAAAGAGAGCCACAAAAAGATACTGCAAGGCAACTTGCTCAAATGACTAACAGTTCTAATCCATGCTCTAAGTTGGCCCCTATTTTTATTGATTCCTAAAGGATGATAGGCAGAATAAATATCAGTAGAATTTGAACTCAGAAAGAGAATCAGAACAAGTACTGTAGGGCATTCTACCCAATGCCTTAACAATCCTGCTTTTTGGCCACCTTTAAAATTAGGGTAATTACCTACATATTCTTATGCTGGGTTAATCAATTTTCCCCTCAATGTTTTTAAACTGCTTTGATCTGGAGAAAAGGGATGTACCACTGGCTTTTACAGGTTACACACACACACACACACACACACACACACAAATCCATCATAATTTTACATATGCTTTTCATGCTGGCATGGTTAGATGGATTTTCACATTACAAGTCAGTTCTTATTCAGATTTAATGTCCTCCTAGACATGTTGAAGGAGCATGTCTCACTTGTGCATTTAATTTTTTAGCATACTTTCTATAGTTGAAAGCCCTTCTTTTGATCAACCACTTTATGTGTAGGTGCATATGAGCATATATACACACATATCAATTGATAATGACATTTAACATTAACAATCCAAAGATTCTAGCCCACCATAATAATAATATACATAACCAATAACCACTTCATCCAGATGACTGAAGTTTTAGAAACATTAATTGGACATAAAAACTAACAATCCCTACATAAAATGCAACGGTCTGTTGAAGAAATGTATAGATGTTTCAATTATTCAATGTCAGAAAAAAATGGACATGTAAAACCAAGTCAAAAAAATTTTGAGATTTATTCCAATACTATTAATATGGTTTCAACATTAAAATCATTTTTAATGCCTGTGGCAACGTACATTTTGTAGCATTGCTTTGGCACCATTACTAGCTCATAGTTACTGACTGGTACAAATGAAGAGTCAAATTACAGTCTATAATTCTTCAAGACATCCAGCACATAATATATGTATTGCATACCCTTTTCACAAAGTAATTTTTCTCACTGGATCACAGATTTGATGATGGTAATAAACACTTATAACCAACAATCTGTCTTACTCTTCTACTTCTGTTTTGGAAACAAGGAAATCTTTATATCATCTAACCTGTTAAAAAAAAAGCAATTTCCCACACCCCACTATTTTAAAACAAATAAATAAATAAACTGAGGATTTCACTGGGTAACATAGTATTAGGTACACTGTTTGAAATTATGATGAAATGGTCAGAGCTGGAGTACTTTGATCATGGATCTGCTTGATCAGAGTTGAGCTGGAGCTAAACAACTATGTTTCATATCAAAGAAATTCTCTCATGCTTTTTTTCTTTACTAAGTTTGGAGGAAGGGGCAGATGCAATCCTCCTTGCAGGCCCTCATAGGATATAAAATAACCATTATTGTGTCCAGGTTGTGATTAGTTTGAAATATATGTAGTTGAAACATATAGTACACCATACTGCAAATAAAATACATGTTCATGATTTCATTAACATCTTAATATTTCATAGAATTAGCTTCTAACTCAATTCATTGTTTTTAACATTATCAATGAATAACTTTCATTCTGGTATATGGCACTCTTCTGTCCAAACTAACATTATTTAGCAAAAACTAGAACACTTGTATTTAGTAAAGCTTCAAGCTATGCATGCCTGCATATATGCCTGCTTACATACAGTATAACATTTCAAGTTCTGTCCTGCAATACAAAACTTTAGAATAAACTATTAAACATATAATACGATTCTATCATATACCCTTCTTTTCTTAACATTAGGATTGGTTGAACTGGCTTGAATATTAAAGCTCCATGACCATCTGAGTGACTCAAAGATTTTTCTCTTTAACCACTTCATAAGACTTTTTGAAAATAATATAATACATTAAGTAATGTTTTAGTACACAAAATGTTTTTAAGTGATGAAGCTCTTCTCTCGTCAAATGTAATGCTTGCTTATTCCCATTGTTTTGAATCAAATCATGCATTATCTTGGAGCTTGAATGTGATTGTTTGAGAAGTCAGATCTGGCCAGTTTGAGCATAAAAGAGGCAGAATATTTGGGTCAGATATGAACAGTTTACATACTAGATTTAAGGATCAAATTTTACTTTGTCCTTAAATGCAATGTAACTTTACTATCCAAGTTTTGCTGATTGTACAATTTTAACATCTTCTTCATTACCTGACTCACCTATGGAAATAGAATCCATTTGTTACTAACAAAAGAAATTTTCCCAATTACTTTATGAATCATACAATAACTTTTCATTAATTGTACCATGAAAAATTATCACCTAGGTAACAGATCTAATCTACTACTTTTTCCAAAAAGACATTTTAAAAGTACATGGTCTACAGTGTGTTATTGCTTGTATTTCAAAAGTGCATGTAGCACAGCAAACATTTTACTCTTAATAGAGTTTGCTTGAAATCTAATTACATCTTTTACACAACCACTGATTGGACTGACAATGTATTGAGTTCCTGTCTAATCTTTATATGCTAATCACAACCATTTTCCTGAAACCATTTGGTCTATGATGCCCTCGCCCCCACCTGTTCCTCCACCACCTACACAGTAATCATTTTCAGAACCTTCACAGTTATGAAAGCAGATCAAACTGCTTTCATAACACCCACACAAATCCTACAATGACAACCGAGTTGTTTGCATACAGAAGCATCTACAGGAGTTTAATCTTTAACTTCTTTATAATGGTTTCCAGGATTTAGAAGACAGGAAGTGGATTGAAATATGTCACTCAGTGTATTATCTTAATTCTGGTTTTAGTCCCTCTCTACATGATTTTCATAGCTTTCATGAGCCACTCATCAACATTTAGCCAGCTCACTGTCATAAAATAGCATTTAACAGAACTAGATAGATAGATAAGTAGACAGGGATATATGAACAGGTAAATACGTCAATATATATAAGCAAACAGATGATGGGTAGTTTGGGTTTGAATACAATTAATTTCCTTAACTACAAATTTCATTAATGTACACAGTGATAATCATTTTGTAATTAATATAGACTGTGAGAAGCATTCCCTGAATAGAATTATAAGTAACAAATACATTGAGCTTCTCTTCAATTCAGGACTGATAAGTATTAAAGTAATCTATAATGACATTCTTCAGTCAAAAATTTATTATAATAATCTTGCACCTATGAATAAACTGAAAACTACAAAGTAATATGATTAATTAGTGAATATAAACATTGTGCTTGTTATAGAAAGTATGAAGTAAACCTATTGATTTCCAATAGATTTCTGAAGAGAATAAGTAAACGAAACAGTATGTGAATGAACTTGCAGCAATGCAAGTTCTAACTGAGGTCCAACCTGTCCAGCCATGTACAATCAATCTCCCTTCAACTACAAGAATACAACGATGTATATAAAATAGAAGTAAATTAACTAGGACATTTTAGAAACCAAAATAAAGTCACATTTCAGAAGATTACATTTTGAATAAAGTGTAAGGCATATGTTAGTAAATTTTCTTCAGTGTGTGAACATCAGTAAAATAAAACTAACAATTTATGATGAGAGAACAATCACACACACACACACTTTCTCTCTTTTCCTCCCCTTGTTCATATCGAATACTAATATTTCTTGTTTAAGTGTATACAATGAAGTAGTATATTTATTTATCTATAACCCTTACTGTATTTGTACCCTAATAATTTATGTTGAACTATTAACCCTTTACTGTTATGCAAATGAGTTGTCCCTAGGCACACGTTTGCTTGAAATTTAATACATAACTTTCTATAGCTATATTTTAGCATCTAGAGGGAGAAAGAGGTGACTCCTGATAAGATTGAAATGCTGAAGCTAGTCTGGCTTTCATCTCAAGCCGTCAAAAAAAAAAAAAAAAAAAAAAAAAAAAATCAGTCAGATTCATTGCATATGGATAAGATTCCATATACATACACACACACATCCATGTCAGTATAAGTAAAAATTATGATTATGATTATGATGTGTGTGTGTGTGTGTGTGTGTGTGTGCATATACATTTGTTAATTTTTATGTCTGCTTTTTGCCATGCTAGTATGGGTTAGATGAATGAGTATATCATTGAGCCACTGTTTCATAGCTAGATGTCCTCTGTGTCTTTTAGCCATGCCTGTTTTTCAAGTAAGGAGTCTTTTATTTCACAAGTTTTGATGGCACAAAGTTAACAGATAATTTGTTGATAGGAAAACTGACATCAAAGTGTGTAGCTCACAATTTTTGGAGAAGCACAACATATAAACAATCACAGAAGCACACACACATACACATACTATTATATTATATATGATGGGTTTCTTTCAGTTACTGGTGACTAAATTCACTCAGAAGGCTTTGATTGGCCTGGAGCTATTGTAGAAAACACTTACCTAAGTGCTACACAATAGGACTAAACTAATAACTATGTGGCTGGGAAGCAAATTTCTTAAATACGGTTGAGTGTGTGTGTGTGTGTATGAGAGAAAAAGAGGGAGGGGGGAGACCCAGAAAGGTATTTTTACATGATGCAAAAATATTTTTGCATGCCTTATTAAATATTTTATACATATACACATACGTATGTATAAAATATTGCTGATAAGGTGTTCAAGTTATAAAGTGATCATACACTAGACTGAAACCTTAAATTTACATCCAATTTTCATGCCTTAATAGCTTAGTTCTACCAATGTCTCTTTACTTAATGCATCTTTTTTTCTCTTTTATTGAAAAAATATAAAAGGAACAAAGAAAATTATATAGGACATATATCTTACAAAGTAAAATGAAAACAAAAAAAAAAACTTCAGAAAAATAAATATCAAAGCATATGGGACTTATATGGAATAAAATTATATACTTGAAGAAGCCTAAATATTCTAACATATGAAGATATTCAAAAATAAAATTGGTAAAGTATTATTGAGCACCAAAGTCAAAAGGTGGGAACATATTCAGCTGTACTCTGATTATAATACCCAGGCATTTAAAAAATTTCTCTGAGATTTTTACTAGAAAATGCTTTTCATGAATGCAATTGAAAATGAAACTTTAAAGCATTAACACAGATGTAATTGGTGCTGCCATAGGCAAAGCTTTTGCACAAATATTTCCTTTCATTGAAAGAATCAGTTTTTTTTTTTCTTTCCTTTTCAAAAAGCAACTGAATACTATCTTACATAGATTAAAGTGAGAAAAAGAATGAGAGAGTAAGATAAAAATGAAGAAAACAAAGGCGTAAGAGAGGAAAATGCATGTGTATTTTAGGGATGGAGAAAAAATATTAGAAAGAGAAAGTTGTCATGATGGGTAAAAAAATGTCCCAAATATTTAATGAAAAGAAATTTATATTTAGCTTCTACAAATTCTAACACCTAATCAATTTGCCATCATCTTGCTTTCAACTTATTCTTTCCATTTAGATGTATATAATAAAGTATAAAACTTCAAGGCTGTAGGCTTGATGTCTCTTCACAGAGTTGTGACACAGAGTTATGATGGTAATCAGAAGGAAAGCAATTAAAATCTAAATGTTACTTGATACAATAATATTATCCAGTGGGCTTTGTTGTATTTTGTTTCCTTGTCTGCTTCATACAACTGACTGGTTTCAATACATTTCTTTATTTTATATATAGGTGTAGGAGTGGCTGTGTGGTAAGTAGCTTGCTTACCAACCACATGGTCCCAGGTTCAGTCCCACTGCATGGCATCTTGGGCAAGTGTCTTCTACTATAGCCTTAGGCCGACCAAAGCCTTGTGAGTGGATTTGGAACTTAGCGGTTCGGCAAAAGAGACCGACAGAATAAGTACTAGGCTTTTAAAGAATAAGTCCTGGGGTCGATTTGCTTGACTAAAGGCGGTGCTCCAGTATGGCCATAGTCAAAAGACTGAAACAAGTAAGAGAGTAAAAGAGTATATATATATACACACACACACACACACACACACACACACATTGTTTGCACTAAATAAAATCATATTTTAACTAGGGTCTTACTTACATGTGATAAGCAGCATGCGGATGCATAGGTTAAATGTGTGCAATAAATATGTAGTAGTATGAAAAGTTTAAAACCATATCAAGGTGGGGCAGTGGAACAGCGTATTCAAAACTCCCAAGACCTCAGAAAATGTTTTCATACATAGCTTTCACAAAGGAGAAGTCCTCCGACCTACAAAGAAACTCTGTGCCTCCAAATAAAATTCCTCCCAGATGCCCTAAGAGTGTTATGTGTGTATGGTGAGGGTATGTATGCTAGTGCATGGTGAGAATGAATATGTGCATGGCGAGAGTGATAACATGTGGTGAGAGTGAGTACATGTAGTAAGAATGAGTATGCATGTGGTGAAGCAATGTACGTGTGTGGGGAGACTGTGTATGTGTGTGGGGAGACTGTGTACGTGTGTGGGGAGACTGTGTACGTGTGTGGGAAGACTGTGTACGTGTGTGGGGAGACTGTACGTGTGTGGGGAGACTGTACGTGTGTGGGAAGACTGTGTACGTGTGTGGGGAGACTGTGTACGTGTGTGGGGAGACTGTGTACGTGTGTGGGGAGACTGTGTACGTGTGTGGGGAGACTGTGTACGTGTGTGGGGTGACTGTGTACGTGTGTGGGGAGACTGTGTACGTGTGTGGGGAGACTGTGTACGTGTGTGGGGAGACTGTGTACGTGTGTGGGGAGACTGTGTATGTGTGTGGGAAGACTGTGTACGTGTGTAGGAAGATTGTATGTGTGTAGGAAGACTGTGTGTGGTGACATGGTATAAGTGTGTGGTGGCATGGTGTATGCGTGTGGCGAGATAATGTATGCGTGTGGCGAGATAATGTATGCGTGTGGCGAGATAATGTATGCGTGTGGCGAGATAATGTATGCGTGTGGCGAGATAATGTATGCGTGTGGTGAGGTAGTGTATGTGTATGGTGAAATAATGTACATGTGTGGAGAGACTGTGTCGTGAGATGATGTACATACTGTGAAAGTATGTACGTGTAGTGAAAGTATGTACTTATGATGAAAGGGTATACTTATTGTAAGAATGAGGAGTGTGTGGATGTAAATCATATGTGTGTGTTGTGTGTGCATGTACATGTGATGAGAGTGACTGTTTAATAAGAGTGGGGTGTGGTAAGAGAGTGTGTACATGCACATGTGTGTAGTGAGGATATGTGAGAATACATACGTGCAAGCAAACAGCAAAATAAAAAAATATGGCATAAGAGAAAATGGTTAATATTATTCATTCATAGTCTGACATCTAAATGTTACTGAGAACAACACAATTTGATAAGATGTGAAGTGAATAATCATTAATGGAAGATGAAAAAAAAAACAAACAAACAAAAAGAAAATCATATTGTTGGTTCTTTGTTTAAATTAACATGACAAAACTTAAAATATTCAAAGATTACAGAATTATGGATTTAAAAACAAATAAATAAATAAATGAAAAAATTTTTTTTTATTTTTTAAATTCGTTTCTTTAATCTTCATTGAAAAACCAACCAAAGAGATTCAGCAAATCAAAACCTTTGTCAGTAGATTTGTAGAATAGTTCAGTTAATTTTAATTCTTCAAACAACAAGATGAATATTTAGAAAAAAAAAAAAATTAAATAAATAAAATCAAAATTTCAAAAAGAGAGGAAAAAAAAAGTTTGCTTAATGAAAGATAACCAGTAACAACAAGAACAACAATTTTATCTGGCTATGATAACAAAATCCTCATCCTTATTCCAAGTATCCAATTTAATCAATTTTACATAGCAATGAGGAAAGTGAGAAACAGAATATGTATGAGTTGGGAAAGAGAGCAAGAGAATCACTGAATGAGGGATTTAAGCCATTCAAGTTAAGCTTTTAGATAGAAGAGCCTATGATTATTGTCATCCGAACATCCAGTAATGACTCAGGTGAAATTATAGAAATCAATGGACAGACAGTTGAGGCAAGCAACCAGCAGCAGTGGCAGAAGCTACAGTGGCAGAAGTATTGGCAGCTGTGGTAGGTGATAGTATAGTAATAACCGTGGTGGTGGTGGTGGTGGTGGTGGTGGAGGTGGTAGAGCTAGCAAGTAGCATAAAGAGAGATAAAGATTACTTTGAGCAGAAATCTGCACTGTAAATCAAGACACATAACATGGAGAATAAAGAAAAGTTGAGATGGGGAAGGGAGGCGATTTTAATAAGGAAAGGAAAAGGATAAAGAAGGTGAAGAAACAGGAAGAAAGAAAAGACAAAACTAAAAATAAAAAGAGAGAGAGAAGTGCATTGGGTAAAGATGAGAAAAACAGCTGCCATTCTAAATGACTTCAGACACTTGTAAAAGTATAATAAAGAGCAAGGGGAGAAGGGAGGTAATAAATAGGTAACCCAACATTGTCAACAACCTTGTTGAAATTACCTAAGCAGAGAAATATAATAACAAAATTAAATATAAAATGGTTGATTACATAAATCAACGAATAGTAAAAAGAAACCACCTCAAACAACATCAACATTTCAAATCAGATAACAGCTGTGCTGTATTTGGTGAAAGCAGTTTAGAATGTTCAAGTTTTATGAAAATAAAAGTATAGAAGAAATCAGTGTATCCATTAATTTAATGTTTGTTTTTTAAAAAGTATATGGTGTGTTAATCTGAATATTTAAACTGTAGACATTCAAATTTTACAACTACTAGTTCTATTTACTGCATACATAAATTATCATCATTGTCATAAAGTCAATTCTTTATTTATCATTTTGGCACAGCTGGACATATGAACTACATTAGTAGATTGCAGCATGTCCCAATTTTCCCCATGTGGTTTCTATGGGTCAGATTCTCAAGATCTAATTGGTTTCCTTTTCCTTGTTTTTTTTTTTTTTTTTAAAGCTGCAAGACTCTTCCACTGACAGTTCACAACACTTTGTTCAACCAACACTGATATGTACATGCCAATATAATAGTCAGTCCTGTAAAATATTGGCCAAAACCACTTTCTTAGCTTACTTGTGCTCTGTCTTTCATGCATGTTAATGTTACACATTCGATGGGTTATACTTGCCTTATTTCACTTCAGCTTCCATGAATCATCCATCCACATTCAAGGTCTCTGTTTCACTATCATGCAATATCACACTCTTAGTACAAGCTTCATACAATTTGCATTTCACATATCAGAGTCGGAAATCTGCTTGTGAGCATGTGGAAACTTGCAGTTGGTCAAATTGTTAAGGTGCAAGCCCACTAACCAACAAAGCAGCAATTTATATGTAACTGCTGAGATTATGTTATGTCCCTGACAAAGACCATAGCTTAATCCATAGAGAGGCAAAGCTGAACACTATAAGATGCAGGAGCATGGTGTACTTTTAAGAAGTGTTTCTTTAGCTAAAAGTAGTAAACTTTAATTCTCCTTTGGCCAAAGCTGGTGAAAAGCATTCAATTTAAAGGAAAAGATAGTCGTCATTTGCTTCATTCCTGAAACTGAACCTCAGACAATATCCAACATCTGTTGGTAATCCCAGAGTCCCAAACTGAAAAATTTTATATAGACATGTAGCGAATATATAAAAATTATATAGACATGTAGTGAATAGTAGCGAATATATAAAAAATATAGAGGTATATAAAAATAAACACACACAATACATAAATAATATATAAATAAAAATAAGCAAAAATTATACATTAAAAAAGCTTGAATGACATTAAGAATTTTCATGTCATTAATATTATAAATTTACATTGTTTGGCATATCTGTGGCTGTATGGTTAAGAAGCTTGTTTCCCAACCGTGTACTCTTGGGTAAGTGTCTTCTACTATGACCCCAGGCTAACCAAAGCCTTTTGAGTTGGGAGACAGAAACTGAAAGAAGCTTGCTGTATATATGCACATGTGTGTGTGTGTGTGTGTGTGTGTGTGTGTGCCCTTGTTTTGACATCATAGGTGTAAATGAGCATCATCATCATACAAGCACTGTTATTTGTTTCCACTCTTCCATAAAGAACACGTCAGGCCATGGGGGGTATATTACCTTGGTTGGAAATAGATAAGGATTAGCAACAGGAAGGGTAACCAGTCATTGAAAATCTGCTGCATTAAATTTCATGCAAGC
Organism: Octopus bimaculoides; assembly: GCF_046866305.1. Classification (NCBI taxonomy): domain Eukaryota; kingdom Metazoa; phylum Mollusca; class Cephalopoda; order Octopoda; family Octopodidae; genus Octopus; species Octopus bimaculoides. The sequence goes on from NC_142933.1 coordinate 78,625,341, forward strand.
ATGGAAAAGTGGATGTTAAATGATGATGGTGATCTCTTGTTCCCATGAATTCTCTGACTGACAGAATATGATAGGATGATGTTTATTGGAAAGTAGGAAGAGGCGTAGAAATGTTGCCTAACCCTTTTGTAATGAAATAACACTCCCAATGTATTTCCACTGATTTTGAAAATAATCAAGAATTTAGAGGCATTTAGCCAAATAATTAACTTTTGCAATTATTTCTCTTTCAAAGCTGGTGTTTAGAATATATTTTATCTAAACATTCTTGCATACAATTATGGCAGAAAGTTTAAACTTATATATGAGCATTTTAAAATGAGCAATTTAGTATGAAAAGAACCAATAGAAGAGTGGGGATGATTGCATGCAGGATGTTATCAAAAGAATTAAGATAGGTTTCAGAAAATACTTAAAAAAAAAGAAAAAATTGTGAATAATGGAAATGTTTGGGATGAAATCTTGGGCAAGAACTGAGATATATGGAGGAAAAAAAAAGAAAAAGAAAGGGTTGTATAAACAAGCTTATATATTTTTCTAAGAGATATAGCACAATGTAGAAATTTAATGGATCTAAAATAAAATAAATAGACTTCACAACTTATAGAGTTAGTTATTAGAAAATGAGAATTTGTAGATATCAGCTCATTTGCAACTCATTGTCTGTATATTATTACTATGATATTTAATAACTGAGACATGTAATTTGTGAATCTTAATGCAGCCATAACTTTATCTAGGAAAGAACACTTGGTTTTCATCCCAATACTGCAGAGTAACTGGAAGGAATAAATATGAGGGAAAATCATTAACCTTATAGAATTCAGTTTGCAAAACTAAGCTAATAAAAACGTACCTTTCATGAAATGAGTAAATCTAAATAATTAAAACAAAATCAACATCTAGATTTTAAAATGGAGTTCAACTAAAAGAACATTATAACTTACAACAGTATTTCCAAGCAAATATAAACAACAGAAATCACATTTCTGCCTACGCATCTCTTTCTCTCTCCCCAACTAATACACCTACTGGCACGTTCAATTGCATTCATTCAACATATGAAAGTATATTTATATGTTCAAGAGAATTTATCAGAGGTTATTGCTCCAAACAGGTTATTGCCCCAAACTGTCAGCAAAGACTACTGGTTTCAAACTATCAGTTCTCATCAGGTGTCATGCAGCAAAAAGCATGGGCTTTGCCAAAGGTATCATAGAATTATTAATAAACTGACTGTCAAGTACAGCTGCTGGAGTCAATCTGATAGCTAGTGGCCAATAAGAGAATAAAAAGCTAGCTGACTAATATCTATGCATAGGATTATGACATTACAAAATTTTAAAACAAAGCAATTGAAAATTATGGGAAGAATTGATAACAATTGACCTAGCTTGTGCAAGAACTGTTCTTTCTTTATAAATTCCAGAGTATTTTTCAACTGTGATTTGTTCAGTAAATTTGTGTGTCTATGCATGTTCAAATGTGCACATTTATATAACCGATTTTTTAATGATTTAGCAAGGTGGAAGGAGAAGTTGGCATTGCCTTTTACAAGCCTTCCAAGATTGGAGAAATTAATACATTTGAATTCAGCTTAAAAATCTATAAATCAACATCAGCAGGAAAAACACAGGCAGAGAGTGAATTCCATAGGGTATGATATTCTGAGAAGAGGGGATCAGAAAAAGTGTTAGAGAGATAGAAAGAGAGAGGTGAAATTAGAGGTAAGTAGGTGTAGCTAGCTAAATGAGAAGATCTATATTAGTCTGAGTGTTAGTTTCAGTGTGCACAAGAAAACAAATGTGTGTTATGTGCAAGACAGTGAGTACACATATGATTATAAAACAAGCATGTGCGAAAATGTGTGTTTGCATATGAATTACTTGTAGTATGCATGTGTGAAAATGCGTATGTATATGTTCATATGTATTTGTAATTATCGACTAATGAGAAACAATACTCTAGGTAATTAATTCCAGTTCTCAGATATAACAATATATTATTACACTTATACATGCATACACACACACACATTAGTACTACAGAGCAAATGTATTGGGTTAAAAATAAAAATAATTTAATAAAATGAATATATTAAAATAAAAGTATCATATTATTGGTGGCAAAATTGATTCTAAAACAGATTCCATAATCTCAAATAGCTTACTTATTTTTTCTTTGTTTTGAGTATGTATATGCATATATGTCTGTCTGTGTGTTTATGTGCATGTAAGTATGAATGTATGTTTAGGAGGACGTATCATCATTTTATGTCTGCTTTTCTGTTTACATGGATTTAACAAAGTTTCTTTAGCACAACAGTTTACCGTTTCTTGTAGCCCTTTATTTCCTTTGTGAGGCTCATCCCATTTAGATTAGCTTTTATATCTCTTCGGCCTTTTTCTTCTACAAGTTCCTTACATTCAGAGTATTTGACCTTTTTACTCAATTGTCATCCCACAAACAAATTAGTACCAACACAGTCCACAGTATTGCACATTGCATCTGGTTCTACTTATACTCAGTCTTTTACTCCCAACTTATTTGTACTGCCATTCATGCACATCACTTTTCATCCAGTAGAACATGCTCACTTCATTCTTTTCTTCCCAATCTTTCGTACATCCTTCATATTCAATGCCCATGTTTTATTACCATTCAGCATCACACTTTGAACACAAGAATCATATAAGCTACTCTTCATTTGGCAGGAAAGTCCTTGTGTTGCTGATAAAATAGCAACCTGGAATTTTTCCCACCTTATCATTACTACAGCTACTATGCATTTGCAACACATCTACTGCTGATTAGATCACCTAAGTAACAAAAACTATTTACTTCTTGGGAGCCATCTGAACTCTTATAGTGCTAACTACTACCATGTATTTACTACATACAAAATATTTCTACTCTGTCAACCTGCTTGCTACTGCATCTTTTATGCACCCACAGCTTACATTTGGTACACAAGAAATTTCAAACAATTCCTTTTCTGTATATAGAACATAATCATATACTTGATGGAACTAGGAACCTGTCTCCTTTTCTGTTAACTAAAAGTTTTGATAGGTTTTAGACTTCTTGATTATAGGCTCTTGCATCCATGTTCTTCTCAGAGGATTCAGCAATGAGATTTAGGTCATTGGCATGCAGGGCTCACTATAGACAACCAGTATTCATTGCTTACTTTCACTTTACTGATGGCATCTTTCAAAATGGCTTGCATGACTTTCACAAGTCATTCATCTACTCCTAGCTTTCTTAGCAATTTCCACATTACACACCGTGTGTAATGTCCTCTCAAAGTAAATGAATGATAAGTATTGTTCATTAGGAAAGGACTTGGTATATACATCTGGTCACTTAGCCCGTTTCCAAGTGAGTATGGAATCACTCAGGCTTGCACATTTGCTTGTTTGGTGGCAAGCTAATTTACTGGAGTTAGCGTTAGTTTGTGACAGATCCTATTTCATTCCTTGTGTTGCATCAACAGATTCCATGCATGATGGAGCAGCCATCATAGTGTTGTCCAACATGTCTATTAAAGTCACTATGACAAGATCACTGTCATTTGTTACCAGGCCAGTTTGCAATAGGGTGTCATAGAAACAGTTCTTTTGCTCTTCTATCAATCCTAATTGTAAAACATATACATAAAAAAAAACTATTGCTGTCATCTTAGGTACAGGGTCATGTACTCTGACTAGTTCAATTGCTTTATCCATTTCTCAACCAACAAAATGCCTATTCTACCTACCACTAACCCCAGGCACTGTTATATGCCCAAAAGAATTTCTACTTGTGCTCTTTGCCCATGAAGAATCTGGCTGAGGCACATGGTACCTCTTGTACACAACACACATTTGCCTCTGTTCCAGCACCTCTACGATTTTGTCAGAACTACTTTCCATTGTTTGTGTATGGGTGTGTATGTGCATGTGTACATAAGTATGTATATATCTGCATGTATGTGTATGAATGTGTGTGTATAAAATACTCAGGTTTTGAAATCTACACATAATTAACTTTGATGGGCCTAGGGACAGAAAAAAATATTCCTTAGCAATCTTACCCTTGTTTGTAAAGTACATGTTCATGAGACATTTAGTGTACTTAAATTATTCCTTGAGCTGCTTCAAAGGATAGATGTAGAACTTGCTCCCAACTTATTCCCTGAGGTGATATGGAATAAAATAACCTAAAAAAATACAAGTGAATTCATTATGGAAAAATAATTAAGCAATGTAAGTTCATATAACTAAAAATACTTCATGCTTTTACTACTATCTTCCCATTATTTTGTAGGGAGGGAATAGTGAAAAAATTTTGCTTAATACGAAGTGATTTTTTTATATTTCATCATATGTAAGGTGAATGGGTGGATGGGTAGATTTCTTTTTTGTATATGTTTTAAATAGTGTTTGGTTTTTAATTAAAAATAGGAGAAATTCTGTTTTATTTGTCTTGCTGAGTTTTTAAAAATGTATTTGCAAAAGTATTATGGCTACATTAAACCTGGTTGTGTATCATAACATGTTTCACAGTTAATTAGCACTTAAGGATGAAAGAAAGAAAGAGAAAGATATTTACAGAATATATCTGAGAGATTGATATTTTAAAATCTGTATTAAAGTTACTGAATGTAACTAATTATATCTGATCCATTTATATGAAGGAGGAACAGATGAGTAAAAAGGAGAGAAAGAAGAGCAGAAGGGAGAGAGAGAAATATAAACAGTAAGATTGAGAGAAAGACAAAGAGTAAAGATATAAATAGTAAGAGAGATAAAGTGAGGGGGATAGGGAGTAAGAAGAATGAGTGATAAGAGACATAGGCTGTAAGAAGAGAGAACTAAAGAGTAAAGAAACACAATGGAAGAAGTAGTGGGTAAAAGGGAAAGAGAGAGAGAAAGGAGGAAGAGAGAGAGAGAAAGAATGAGGGAGTATAAATCATTTTAGAACTAAGGTACTTCTTAAATTTGAAGTAGTGAAATTGAAAATATGTCAATGAAATCAACACCACAGAATAAATTACGCAATAAACTATTTGAAGGACTAGATTAGTAAAAGGTGAAGTACAACTAACAGTAAATCCACAGTCTTGAAACATTCATGAAGCCACAACAAATGTTATTAACTACTCTGAATTTACTGTCTTCTGGTGGAGTAAGGATGTATAACAGATCTGTGTTGGGTCTGTCACCCATTATATTCCTGTTAACCCTTTAGCATTTAAACCGGCCATATCCGGCCAAAAGTATTCTGCCTATTCTATGTTCAAACTGACCAGATCTAATCTTTCACACCAACCCTACAATAACATTTTAAAGATTAACAGCTACCTCATCAAAATCTCATAGCTACAAGATAATGCATGATTAGTTCAAAACAATGTGGATAAAAAAGCATTAATTATGGCAGAATAATGTGAACACTAAAGGGTTAAGTTACTTCTCACTACCTTCTCATTTATAACTCACTCTCCTATTCGCTGTTTGCCACCCACCTATGGAGGAATGGCACTCTCCATCACCCTTTTTCTCCTTCCTCACCCCATACAATTCTATCACTTTCACTTAATATCATTGATCTCTGCTGCTATCAATCACTCACGCTTTCTGCTCATCAGCCACCTTTAACAGCTTCCCCCCATCAAAGTTTTTGCAATTTTCTATCTAGTATTTTTGTTGCATTTGCCTTGAAAAGACAGAAACAATAGTAGAGAGGACTATTTACTCTTAGAGTGGACAAGGTAAACTTCTTTCTTTCTCTCATGCTTCTACAATGATAAAATACACCAAATACATGTTGTAGAGTGATTGGTGTTAGGAAGGACACTCAGCTATAAAAATCATGACAAAAATGAAAAGTATGAGACATAACTGTAACTTTAAATAAGAAATTACTCAGATTATGACAACCCATCCAACCCATGACAGTATGTAAAGCACATGTACAATGATGATTATGATGATAATGAATGTTACAAGAAAATCCACATTATATTTCAAAAACAAAAATGAAGCTGGGCAGTTTTCAATAACAGCATCATATCTATAAATGAGTGAACAAGAGAGAGGCACAACAATATCGTTCAACAAATACCATACCAAATTATTAACTTTACTTCTAAACCTAGATCTGGAACAGCAACTAGGTTTCTATCTCATTTCAATGCTAAACTGCACTAAAGAATATAGTGGTAGATTTTATTGCTAACAATGTATGTCTATAGAATCTCTGTGACTGGCAACTTCATGATCAAGTAAAGAAGGATTAGCTGGACTAGTTTCAAACCCATGCTGGGATTTCATAAGTATCTCAGTACCCTCTTTAACTGTCCATACAGAAACTGCTTACAAATCCATTATTACTAAGGGCAGCATTAACTGAATAAAACAACTGGCATATATATTCTTGGAGTCTTGTTTTGTTTCTATGACATTCTGTACCACAGAAAAATCTACACATATTTACCAACAGTGAAAGTACAGATGTATAAATACCTTGTCTTTATATACAATATCTTTGTGAATGTAATCTATCTGTCATTTCACTCTCTAAACCAAACATTCAATTACTTTATTTCAAACCGTCCACTGCTTTTGCTCCCACTGGCTTTCAATATATATATGAAATTTCCCATTTATATATGAAATTTATTTTTCTTCCTTGTTTAGTCAGACCTAACCTGCTTACACTAAAATTATGGCAGCCTTTTCTGTGGAGACTAACAATTGCTAAAACTTATCTAACTCTGCAATAGTGAGGAAGGAAGAATTAGAGAAGTAATACAATAAAATAACAATAATGGAAAAATGTGCACAGGGAACAAAAAGTATAAGCTGAGCTTGCGTTTATCACACTTTTCCTACACATTCACATATACATAGATGTATACATGGGAGAAAGAGTGAAGGTGAATAAGAAAACATATAATGAGGTATGAGTCAGTGAAAAATGAAATGAGAGTAAGGGAGTAAGAACATGAAGGTAAGTAAATGGAGAGCTGACTTTTCATGTATACAACAGGTAACTGCAAAGTCATACTGACGAAGGAACTCTCAGGCACAAAAATAAAAATACATGACTGAATTGCAAAAAACAGAAGCTGAAGATTATCACCTAGAGTCAATGGTTGATGTGAATAGGAGAAACGTAGAATTGTTGGGAAACGAGAAGTACAAGAAGAAAGGAAAGCAAGAGAAAAGTAAAAAGAAAAAAAAAACTTGAAAGCAGAGTGAAACAAGAACAGAAATAGAATCAAAGCAATGAACAAAAAAAAAGAATGATTGGAAATAGTCACAAATAAGCCCCATCAGTTTTGGCCGATACTACACTGGTGTGTGTGTGTGTGGGTGCACACATGTAATCAACATTTATTATTTGCTTGTTTCAATCATTGGTCTGTGGTCATGCTAGAGCACTGCCATGAAAAATTCGTAGTCAAACAAACTAGAACCCTGTACTTATTTTTGAAGTCTGGTACTTATTCTATTGCCTCTTTTGTTGAACTGCTAAGTTATGGTGACAAAAACAAAAAAAACTAGCTGTCAAGTAGAAGCAATGGGGTACAAACAGACACACACAAACTCTAAATATATATATACACACAACAGGCTTCCATTTAGTTTCCTTTCAAACTTACTCAGAATGCATTGACTGGCCCAGGGATGTAGCATAAGGTATTTGTTCAAGATACCATGCAATAATAGATAAATAAGTAAACAAATAGATGTGCATGTGAGGGGGATATTCAATGTGAATGTGGGAGAGAGTAAGTGTGTGTATATATATATATATATATATATATATATATATATATATATTAAATTCAAATTACGATAAATGTAAACAAACAAACGAAGCTTGCTTTTAGAAGCGTTGAGATGTCTTAGAAAGTTAAAGAAGTGATTTTAAATTCTCAAACGCAGGATAATGTTAATTAATATAGCCTGAACAGGATAAACTACCCCTATTTTGCAGAAAAAAGTGTGGGCGGCCAGCCATGAGACACTAACTCAGACCTCCGTGATTACAGGTCGTGGTGCTCTCGACCATTTAAGCTAAACTGCCCAGCCACAAGTTTTTCTGCAAATTTAAGATGTATAGAAATCTCGCTTTATGAGATGCTATCATATGTTAAATTCAAATTACGATATTATATTATATTGTTTGTTAAAAACAAATTCAAAAGAAGAAGCACACTCTAAGATGTAGAGCAATATATAATAAAAATGGGGAAGGCTGGTTTATGAGATTAATTTCTAAGAAGTCATGGGCCAACGGGTTTTTGGGATCTGATGATACACCATAAAGTTAAACCCTTTATGGACTGGGAAACCCAAGGTAATCCCATACATCAGCCTTCCCCATTTTAGTCAGAGATAGGAAGAAAGAGAGCAAGAGATAACAAAATATGTCAACAACAGTGAAGACGACCACAATTAACAGAATATCTGAAGAGTAAGAAAATGCAAAGAGATGTAATAACTTTTCATAATAACTGAATTTTAAAACAATAATGAAGTGAAAGCTTCTTAAAAGAGAAAAAGAAATTCCTTGTTCTAATCAAATATTAAAAAAAAACCTGCCATAATGGCACCAACAGTAAAACAGTAAATTTTATGCCCTACATATTTACATAATATTGGTTTCAAATCTTGGCACAAGGCCAGCAATTTCAGAGGTGGGAATAAGTTGATTAAGTCGATCCCAGTGCTCCTGCAGTAATTTTATCAACACTGAAAGGTTGAAAGACAAAGCAAACCTCAGTGGAATTTGAACTTGGAATATAAAAGTGGACAAAATGCCACTAATCATTTTGCCCTGTGTGGTTGACTTTATTTTTCAACCTTCACTAATTGTTAACCCTCTCTTTTTTACTTCAATATATTTCTCTAGGAATACACTACCATTCTTTCAGTTTTTTTCAGCAAATAATGAAATTAGTAAAATAACTTTGTCATGAATAATTAAGTTGGTGTCTAGTACACAAATTAACATGAAATTTTGGTGGAAGGTTTTAATTTAGATAACTTTGAAACAAGAAGTTTATATCATAGAACTAAAAACAGTTTTAGGTGAGTTGAAATCAAAAAGGATTGAAAATTACACCAGACATATGCAGAAATGAATTCAATCGACTACAAATTAGCAGCCTTGGGTCAATGTAAGAAATGATTACTCTTCATGATACTACCAAATTTATAGTTCATCAAAATATGAAGAAAATGATCTCGCTGCAGAGCTATGTTGGTAGAGAGGTGTGTGACCAATTGAAAACTAACATCTGAAACACTAATCAGAACATCAAAGCAAACCATGTCACTTTGTGTGAGTGTGCATGCATGCAAGTATGTGTGCACGAATATGTATGAATATACAGCAACAGTGTTACATGTTCACCTATCTGTGGTCAAGTAGGTTTCTGAAGCAATGTTTTAGGGCCAGGCATCATTTGTCATCAACCTTTATGACATAGGATGTGACATATTGTACTTATTCTAAAACTGGGATACACATGGTAACATTTATATCTATGTGTAATTAGAAGTGTTTGAGAAAACCATGACAATGCAAGTTGGAACTAAACAAGTAATAAGAAGACCTAAAAGAAATAAAGCTTCACACTTTTTCCCTATGGTACAATATTTCTGCTTTTAAAGTGTTCATCAGCAGAAAATGGAAACTAGGCTTCATTTTGATTAACCGAGATGTTGGTGTAACAAGAATGGATTAGTAGTATTTTATTAGTGTTGTAAAACTCTCGCTTCTTGCTGATGGAGTGAAATGGGGGATTTAATTTTGCCTTTTTAATCCTCAAATTTCCAATATTCCAAGCTGCCACTTAAAGCTGTGACTGTCTTGGTTAGGACAACTCTAGTTTTTTAACAGATGATGCATTTGTATGAATATGTTGTTTAATATGTGCACACTGTTTGTGAATGGCACTATCATTGTACTGATGTAGTGTTTGCAAAACAGCCCTAACTAACAGTACTACCACATTTAATGCATGGTATATACTTGTAAGCACATAACTACATTGTTGATAGAGCAGAAATTCGTAAGTATAAATGGCAGAGAAAGAGAAAAAGCAAGCCTAAAGAAAGAAAATTATTAAACATACTATATGGTATACAACAAACTCATAGTTGCCATCAAGTCAAATAAATAAGTACTCTACATTCCTCTCTAACAAATGAACCAACATTATACACACACACACACACACACACACACACACACACACATTTGTTATTATCAAATTTTGGCAGAAGTAACAGTGACACAAGGGAGAAGAGGTTCGTGTGTTGGTACTTATTTAACACAAAACCTTTGGTTCTTGAATCACTCAGTTGCTTTTGCTAAGTATTAAAATATACTCTCTTGTTTAGAGTTGTATTTTTCCTGTTTGCATCGCCAAACCTTTATATATATATATATATAAGTATATACTACTAAAAATTAAGCTAGAACATTACTTCATTGTTTGATTTGTTTTGACCAAAGCTTTAGATGACTTATGTCGGTTTATTTAATTTATACATAACACAACTGAACAACAGTATAACTGATTAAAAGTTTTCAATGGGCTGATCAGTTGTTCACTGTATTCCTAACAACAAGTGTGACAAGGGAGTGTCTGTAAAGGAGTGTAGATCAAATATTGCAATGGACTTCACTCAAACAGTTGGTTTTTCAGTTTTCTTGTTATTTATATCCTTCACCAATAAAATAGGTTATCGCATAGTTTCTGTTTATCAAATTCCACAACCCAAGGTTATACAAGACATTGGCCTAAGGTGTATTGCAGTGCTATTGAACCACAAACAACAGAGTTGCAAAGCAACAAGAGAGACATACAGACATGGCTGCATCTATTTCAATGAAGGGCTGATTCCTAACTTATACATTCCTATCTCAACTTATCCTTGAAATTAACCCAAAGCAAGCAGTTTCTTGATGAAGTGTGAAATTAAAAAAACAAAATAAAACAGAAAAAGTACATAAAAATTCCACATTAATAAATTCCATGACCAACATCAATCTAAACAGGATATCTAAGCTTGTAGTTACAGACTGAAAGCAATTGTCAGATTTCACCAACTGACACCAAAATTTTTACAGAAAGACTATTTTGGCCACTACATAAAATAAATGATTTTTACTAAGCTCGTCAACAACTCTAAAGTGTTGATATTAAGAGAATAAAAAGAAAAAAAAAGGCAAAATACAAAATTTAAACAAAAAAAAAAAAGAATTTTTCATATATGTAGATTTGATAAAATAATTTGTCTGCAAATTATAATTCCATCAACTTAACACTCACAAATTATTTTTTTCTACAAAAAAAAAAAAAAAGTAATTATAAATATGTGGAAATATAAATAGATTCTATAACAAATGTTAATTAACAACACGTGAACTTCAAATTTTAAATACAACACATCAGTATAAAACATGTTTAGGCTCCAGGATGAATGTTCAATATTCATTAAACCCATTTAAGAGAAACTAATGCAACAGTTGAAATATTAAGGGCAATTTAAATCATACCATGTGCATAAGCAGAGAAATGATCAGCATTCCTAGACCACTACCCAAATGAATGACCAATCTGAAAGACTAAACAATAAATAAATAAAATATCTAAAATAGTTTTCGAGATAATATAGCCAGATTTAAGAAAGAAATAAAGTTTTACATTTTTCAACACCTAAACACACAAACTATTCTCAACCATCTGTTAGGCAAGGCTTAAGAATTCTCTTGGCTAATCACACACTACAGTGTTGATTAGATTGATTGCTAGTACATATTACTCATATTCAGGTTAATGAGTCTGAAATAATGAAAATCAGAGTTGGTGCTCACAAGAACTGTAAGCACAAGCATATCCAGTCTGGTAATCTCTTAACCTATTCTTTTACTCTTCCATTGGTTTTGCATATTTCAGTCTTTACACTAAGGCCAAACTGGGATACTGCCTCGAGTTGAATCAATCAAATTGACTCAGGTACTTATTCTGTTGGTCACTTTTTTCCACCAAGCTGCACACAATGTGTGTGTGTGTGTGTGTGTGTGTGAGTGAGAGAGAGAGAGAAAAGAAGAAAATGGAGAAATTGATATGCAGACATAAAGTTATTGAAACAAATCCAATTTTGAACAATATCAAACTCACAGTTCCTACAATTGTTTCCATGCTGAATTAATTCAAATTTGAAAAATTAAATTAGAGATTCATAATGAATATAGTTAATTGAACATTTTGTCAGGGTGAGAACTTCAAGGAACTACATCCCAATGTGTTGATATATTATTGGTAAACTCAGCATTAAATTCAGATATGTGTATTCTAATGATTTTAATATATATATATATATATATATATATATATATATATATATATATATATATAATGTAAGATGGTTAAAATCCAAGTTGTGTCTTCTTGATGTACATCTGCTTATAACAGTATTACAATCCAGTATGCAATTGTATTTATGTGAGGTACATAATAGAGTTTAAAATTCTGGAAATATTTTTTGCAGAGTTATATAAAATAGGAAGTCAGAAAATTTGTTGGTATTATTTATTCACCACTACATATGTTTCATTAGCTAATAGGAATCACAAAGTTGTACATGTTGGATAAATGTGTAAGAAATTTCTTATTAGAAACTCTTCAGACAGAGAATCAAATAATAGTGGCATTATTTGGTTCTTTGGTCTGAAGAATTTCTAATAGGAAATTTCTTACATATTTATTCAACATGTACAATTTTGTGATGTACAAAATGTGGTTTTAGAGTCAAGTTTTGGCTGCTATTTCAAGCATGGTGGTATCTCTTAGATACCCTTAATTATAATTTTTATAATAATTATTACCTTTTGAGGTTTTTATTCCCATGCTGGTCACCTGATAAGATCGGTATTTTTAATAATGACTTTATCCTCATTTATATAAATAGATATAAAATCATTGTATAATATATATATAATATCTATATAGATAGTTATAAAATCATCACCATGCTATTCTGGCATGGGTTGAACCAGTCAACAGGATGTAGTGAATCAAAATGCTGTGTCATGCTCTAATGTGAAGTTTGACAGTTTTTACAGTTGGATGTCCTTAATGTTAATCTTTCTACAAAGTGCAATGGGTATTTTTTTTTTTTGGTGGCACTAGTGAAGATTGCCTTGTAACTTCTCTAATGCTGGTGCCAAGAGAAACACTCAAGTACACATAGTTTCTGCCTATGAATATTTGCTCATGAAGTATCAGTTGGCTTGAAACTAAAGTAGACATTTGCTTAAGATGCCACACAGTGTGGACTGAATTTGAAACCATGTGGTTGAGAAACTGACACTTTAAGTACATAGATATTGCTATACAAAATAGTTTTAAGCTATTCTAGAAGACCTGCTACTGGTTCTCCAGTGGCCAGTTGGCTGGAAGAATGTAGAATTAAGTGTTCTATCCAAAATAAACATATATAAAAATTTTAAAAAACACTAAGAATGGATTTGAATTGTGATGGAAGATGTGGGTAGAAGAATGTCATTAGTATGAGAATAACAAGTTCAGGAATAAAAGTAGCATAGAAAGAGAGAAAGATTAAGATAAAAGGAAAAGTTTCTTTTAATATTACAGTGAAAGTGTATTTGCAGCATTATAATAATGAATTGTGACACTGATCAGTACCAACACCACATCATAGAAAAGAAAAATGTGGCCAATCAACAAGGTGTGAAATGGGGGAGGTTGAAATGACATGGAAACTTGTGTTTTGTATCTTGAGAAATATTCAACTCTGAATTTCTGATTCAATCCTATAGTTTTCAAACACAACAAATAATACTATTAACTTGATAACTGGTTTAATTGTTCCTGTGCAGGCAACGTATTGCAATATCCTCTCTAATAATCTTTGACAAATCTAATTAAATGTCTTAGCAGCACAGAATTAATGTATTTGAAAAATGTCAAAAAATTAGTAGAAAGAAAGATTTCTAGCATATAGTTTTTTGATACAGACATCACAAGATAGTCATGTGGATATGATACTGGAACACCAACTACTAAGTACTGAATTCAAATCTACTGCAGATATGTCTTTGTGTATTTAGCCCTTTTGATACTAACCTGCCTAAAACCTCCCATGGTTCTATGATGCAAATTTTCTGTTTTAAATGATATAAATTAAAACCTTTCATCAAAGTTTCTTGTTAATCTTTTTCCAAACACCAGCTTAATATAAACTTATTTTTATTAAATTCTTCATTATTTTCAAAATTAATTGAAATTAAAAGCAGTGTGCTTCAATAGAAATCATAGTAACAAAAATATGTTTGGGTTTCAGTTAACTTAGCTGTTGGATACAAAATATTTGAGGAGTGGTACCCCGAAGCTAAGATAGCTTGACATTTTACCGGAAGACAAAATTTATCTTATACCTACTTCATGTACCAAACATAACTATGCAACAACCTATAAAGACCAACCCCAACAAAAACCTTTTTTTTCCCATTTTTCTATCAAATATATCCAGATAATACTGAGATTTGAAAAGACAATTATGAATCTGTATAAGACAACTAAGTTGGACTGACCTTATAATATTAATAAAAAGTTTCCATATCAGCCTACCAGAAAAGTATTAAGATATTAACAAATATGAAAGTATGATATCTGAATAACTAAAGCAATATTTACAAATATAATCAGACTTTCAATTAAACAAATAAAGTAAATAAATAAAACTACACTTCTTAACAAGAATAGTAGCAATAAGCAATTCTAGTTCTCAATGAAACAATAGCATGAGTAATAATTTTTTACCTATCAAATCAAAATGTTAAACCTCTCCTCTTCAGTAAATTAAATTATTCAATTGGACAAGAAATATTTATAATCAACCTGACAAAGACTAATTTCCTTGGATTCTACAGTTTTACTTTCAGTCAAATAAGCATTTTCTATAGAAGTACTCAAGTGTTTTTCTTGTTTTTGATTTTTCAAAGTATTCAGGGTCAAGTGTATTTTTTTATCCAAAAATCAATAGCTATATTGTGGTATTTTCAAGGCTAAAAGAGGTCCAAAGTTAGGTATTTTGTGATTTTGGGTAGTATGGGAGGAGGAACGTTTGTAATTTTGACCCAGCAGTTGAAAACGTGAGGATAAAAATGGTTTAAATTCTTTTCTTTTTTTTAACAAACTGGCCTTTAGTACTTAACATGAAGTAAAGAGAAAGAGATATATTCTCTATAAAATGCACTTCAAACCATCATCTTATAAAGCTTTACCTTATTGAGAATTACTGAGAAATAAGTAACGCCCATATTTGATCATCATTTCAAATGAAAACATTTGTTTTAATTCAAGAAATAAATTACTCAAATTTTTAAATAACATTTCTCTCCATGACATCCACAGCCCAAAAGCCAATGCTACCCTCCAAATGTATTGCATTGGTAATTTGATTACAAGGCTTTGAAATGGTGTATGTGTGTTCTGTGCACCCCACCTCCACCCATATTGATAATATCTTTAACACTAGGCAGACCATCTCATTTACTATTGTGAATAGTCTTTACCCTCTAATACCTTCCTGCCATTTCCTGTCACCTTCACTCATCCCCTTTCTAGTTCCCAGTTCTTTTCCAGAAAGTAATTCTACCTCTGTCTACCTACGCTTCTTGTGTCCTTCTTTTCTTAGTGGTGTCTTAAGTCAGACAACCATCTACCTATTATGCTGTTTAACCTTTTCAATGTGTTCATAAAGCAGTGTTTGAATGCTTTACTACATTTTCTCCCTCTTAGCATTACATTCACCAGTCTATACTCATATATCATTTCCCTGTTTAGCTTAATTCTAAAGACTCATATATTCCTTGTGTCTAAGACTCACATTCCCTAATAGTTTGTATGCACCTATCATTGAGGTGTTGAAATCACAATGTCCAGTTAGCACTTGAAACAGTGAATTCCATATACTCCTATAAGATCTTGTCTGTTTTGTTGCACAGCATGTTTTTACCATTATATACACTGTGCTTACTCGTGTATAAATAACACCCCTAAATTAGAGTTAAATCTTGACACATAACTTTTTCCCTTCATAGATTTAGCTTTGCCCCATGTGTAAGCTGCACCTGAGTTCTTTTTCACTTAAAATCAAGTATAAAATAGGGTGACTTGTAGATGGGTAAATATGGTGTGTGTGTGTGTGTGTGTATGTGTGTGTGCACAGATGCCTATGCAATGAATGTTAACTTGTCTGCAGTAGCAAGTTGCATCTACAATAATTACCACTGTTCTAATAATAAATGTCAATGCACTGCAGAATATATTAAAAAGGAAATCAGTATATATGTTAGTAAATTTATTTGAAGACAAGCTATTATGGGTGAAAATGTTAAGTCCTACCAGTTTATTTAGCTTTGAAAAAACTAAGAAGAATTATAAATAAAATAACAGATGGCTTGTCTCCAAATGAGTGTCACAGACATCAAAAAGTATTCTATCAGTAAACATAAATAGGAGTAAATGTATACAAAGTATTCACATTTACTAAGTAAACTATGAAAGAAAAGCTCAAAAGATCAGGGGGAAAAAATGATGCTAAGAAATAAAACTGGCAAATAAACTTAAAATCTGGTCAAAGATATATATATATTTTTTTAATAGAAATTTTTATCAATATTTTGCATGGGTAGGATTGCTCTTGCATGTACCTAGACAAAAAGTGAGTTTTATCTTGAAAACGTTATCATGAAATGGAAAACAGCTGAATAAATCTGAAGAAATTTCAATCACCAATGGAAAACATGACAACATTCTAATCGGTTGCGCAGCCCTTGTTTTCATGCATAATGCATTGTTAATAATTAGAAAGATGTGTGTTTTACAAAATAGAGGTAAAGAAAGGCTTACAGAAATTGCATAGGAACAAATCAGAATGATGCATTGACAACACGTTAAGAGTAGCCATGTGCATGTTTACCAACTGGTTCTGCACTATCACATCTTTCTATTTCTCATCTATCTAGTTTTATTCTACAGTTGTCCTTCTTACCTGCCTTATATACTGTGACATCACTTCCTCTTCCCTGACCTTTATCTTCCCCTTCAAACTGAGATTCACCATTGACTATGCCTCCACCCGTGTTCACCATTCACTGCGTTCACTTCTATTCTCATTTCCAACCATCTGTCACTCACCTTCAAGTCTTGAGAACCTATGCATTCACCCATCCTTGATCTTCTTCCCCTCTTCTCTCATACCCACCTTCTTGTGCCATGATATACCCTGACACCTCATCTCCATCATCCTTTCTCCCTTTTCTGCTGGAGTAGCTGTGTATCTCCTCTATTGCAAAACATCAGTTTTTGTTCCTCTGTTATGCATTAGACTCAACACCTGGTACAAAACCACATCTCTCAATACTGCACTCCTACTCAGTTGAGGGACCTCATCTTATGAGTTATTAGTGACCTCAATACATATTCCAAAGTGGTTGGCATTAGAAAGGACATTCAGTCATAGAAACATGCTAAAGCAGATGCTTGAGCTTAACGCAGTCCTTTGGCTTGCCAGATCCTGTCAACCTGTCCAACTCATGCATGCATGGAACACAGACATTAAATGGTAATGATGATATATATGAATTCCTGAAGGAGGGGCAGGGCTCATAGCTTTAAAGGCTCTCCCATACTGGTGATTATGCACTTTTTATTTAGCTTCTGTTTCCACAGTCTGATGCTTATGGGGTAAATATGAACAGAGAGGAAGTTCTAGAGAGTTGCAATTCTACGAATAAAGGTTTTGATGGAGGCTTTCGAGTGTGAAACATGGTTGATAAAACAATATGATATGCGACTTTGGCTTAGATGATGGAGAAAATGATAATTAAATTTTCACAAGAACATTATGTTTTAAGGGCATCATCAATTGGGTTGACACAGGACAGAATTTAAACTTATAACACAAATATTAAACCATTTATAGCGTTTAGTTCTGTACTAAACCATTTTTACTATTCATACCCCTCCCTACACTAAATAGTAATAAAAATAATTATTATTAAGGCAGCAAGGTTGCAGAATTGTTAGCATGTCGGGGAAAATGCTTAGCAGTATTTTGCCAGTTGCTAGTTCTCAACTGAAATTGCACCAAAGTCAACTTTGTCTTTCATCCTTTCGGGGTCAATAAATTAAGTACCAGTGAAAAACTGGGGTCAATGCAATTGACTCACCCCCTCCCCACAATCTCAGGCCTTGTGCTTTTAGTAGGAAGGATTACTATTATTACTACAAACATGGGCGGGGAATTAGCAGAATTGATAGAGCATGATACAAAGTGCCAGGTGGCATTTCTTTTGGTGCCTTATATTCTAAGATCAAGTCTTATGGAACGTGAACTCTGCCTTTCAACTTTTCTGGTCAATAAAGTAGTAGTGAAAAACTGTGATTACTAGAATTGACGAGCATACCCTTGTAAGAAAATTAATTGCATTTCATAAAACTACAATTCCTAATAAAGTTTTTATTATATTTTATTTAACTAATTCTTTTTCTTATAAAGAACTTCAAACATTTTTATTGGTCATAGGACATTGGATTGGCAGATTGCTTAAAGAGTCAAAATGCTTTACTCTGTTTAATCCATTTGATTCCAACTCATCTGAGACCACCCCTGGTTCTATGATACAAACTTCCTGTTTTGAACTGTTCTAGATTTTATAACTTCCATCAAAATTTTATGTTAATTTCTATTCCAAGCATCTACTTTACATGACAATTGTTTTTGCAATTGTTCTTCATTATTTTCAAAATAAATTAAAGTAATGGTAGTGTATTTGAACAGAAATGTAGTAACAAAGGGGTTAGTTATATGTTTTTTTTTTTTCGTTCAGAGTTCAAATCCCACTGAGATCAATCGACTTAGATTTTTATTATACCAAAATTGAGAGAATAAAATACTAATCAAGTACTTGGTTAAAAATGTCAGACCATGATTCAATGATAGAATATTTTATTTAGTTCCCTTTACACAAAGAGATAATGGTAGAAGATATGAAATATTTTCACTAGACCACTACCTACATACACAACAAAAAGAATGAGCCAAAATGAGAGCTTTTATACACATACACACACACAATTTGTGCATGTGGGGATTATACATAAATGTACGAGGGGTGCTGAAAAGTTCCTGACTTTAAGAGTATTGTAACATGCCTGGCTGGAGGCCCAACCTTCAAAATTCCTTTACAGGGATTAGAAAAACTGAAGGACCACTGCAATAAGTGTGTGAATTTGAGAGGGGAACATGTTGAATAAAATCATAATTAACTGATCCTCCTGTATTTTCTTTTACCAAAAGCCAGGAACTTTTCAGCACCCCTTCATATGTATGTATGTATGTATGTATGTATATATATATATATATATATATATATACACACACAAACACATATCCATATACATACATAGAGACATGCATATACATATATACACACATGGGTGAGCTACTTGCTTAGATTGTGCACCTTGTAGTATGGGAAAATCAGGTGAAACTAAAGGTGATTTATTGCCTGCTGAAATGGGCTAAAGGTATGTTATAAGGAGTTGCTAGAGCAAGTAACTTTATGGAGAGTATCAGTGGATAACCATTAATATAAGTGAAATATATGTAAAGAGGGGAAAGAATGGTAAGAAGGAGGGAAATCCATTGTGAGTACAGAGCATGTAAAGCATTTGCCAGACTATGGCATTTGCTGCTGCAGGTGGGATTAAACTACTGGATGTGAAGGGACTTGTCAATGCAAGGACATATTATGCAGAACTCTGCATTAATGTTTAAGTACTTCTCAGTATCTTTATTTCCTGAAAACTTGAGCCTTTTCTGCTGTAACAGTTGACTTCTTTTACTGTCTAAATAATAGTTTGTTTTTATATATATACATATATATCCACACATAAAATTTTGTCCTTATTTTACCAGTTCCCTGACTAGGTGTGATTAATTTATTATCGTACAATGTTTACAATGACATGGTTAATGTTATTTTTGACACTCCTTTTCTTCCTCAATCTTCCAAGTATATATTTTTCAAAAGGATAGAACCCTGGTGACAAATCACTTTCAGTTACTTGCCGAGTCACTATTACTGTTAATAAGATTATTTTACACTTTGCTACTATTAAATATAATTATATGTATAGCATATTTTCAGAATTGGTTGCATAACATTGTATTTTATATATATGTATATATAAAAAATACATGGAAAACTACAATCCTATTTTATAAAAGGAGCACTACTAAGTATGTAATAAAAGCTAAGTGGCTAATAAATTATGAGCTCGTGAGTTGATTGCATTGCACAGTATCTTGAGGAAAGTGACTTACCTAAAATCATGAGCAACTCAAATCTTTTGAGTGCAATTGGATAGATAGAAACTGTGCTGAGGTCCACTGAATGACTGACTGCACTTGTATGTGTATACACACACACATTACAAGTACAATCAGTCATTCAATGGACCTCAACACAGTTCCCATCTATCCAATTGCAGTCAAAAGAGTTACCTATAGTTTAGGGTAAGCCACTTGACCAAGATACTGTTCAATGACATCAACCCACAAGCTCATAACTTATTAGCCACTTGGCTTTTGTTGCATACTTAATAGTGCACCTTTTATAAAACTGGATTGCAGTTTACCATGTATTTTATAATTATGCCGTGCTAGAGAAGAAGACCCATCATGCCAAGTAAAATTGCAGTTGTGGAATATACTAGAGTCACACAAATAGCACCTGAGCCAGTGGTATGTAAAAGCACCCATTACACTCTCAGAGTGGTTGTCATTATGAAGGTCATCCATTAATAGAAACCATGCCAAATCAAACTGGAGTCTGGTGCTGCTTTCCAGCTTGTCAGCCCTAGTCAAGCCTTCCAACCCATACCAGCATGAACAACAGACATTAAATGATGATGATGATTTAACACGATGAATATGACCAATTCTGAAAATCATGCTTTTATAGGTGTCTCTAAATGTGCACGAATGAAATAACTGAAATGTTGGGGTTGTTAAGTCAAACAGTGTTATAAATAAAAATATATTTAATAGTAGTAAAGTGTAAAATAATCTTATTAACAGTAATAGTGATTCAGCAAATAATTGACAATGACTGATCATCAGGCCCTATCCTTTTGAAAAACATATGATTTGAGGATTGAGGAGGAAAAGGAGTGTCAAAACTAACATTAACTGTGCTGTTGTAAACATTGTAATATAATAAAAAAATTAATCATACCAAGTCATAGAGCTGGTAAAAATAAAGACAAAATGGGTAAAAAAAAATATCAAAAGCTACCTTTGGTTAAGAACCCCACCACCACTACCACCAAAATAAAACTTTTACCACACATGCACTCAAAATATTAAAGAAAAGAAAAGTAGTTATAGGAGCATTTAAGAAATTTTGTAAGAAGGTGTGTTCTGATACAACATGACAAAGTTGTTTTTTTAAAAAAACTCATATTCCATGGTAGAGGTTATAAACTGTTTATAAGAAATATTAAAGTGAAAATGTCAAACAGGATACATCATCATCATCATCAGCCTTTAATTTCCATTTTCCATGCTGGCATAGACTGGATGGTTTAACTGGAGCCAGCAAGTCAGTGAGACTGTGCCAAGCTCTTTTGTTTGATTTGGCATGGTTTCTATGGATGGATGCTCTTCCTAATGCCAACTATTTTACAGAGTGTACTGTTGCTTTTTTCATGGTACTAGCAGGATAACTTTGTCACAAGACAAAGACCCTCGGTTGGTGGGGGTGGAGTAGTATTAACAGAAGTGGCTTTGTGCCAGTTGATTAGAGGTTAAAAGTATAAATGAAGGACAGAGATAGGTGTCTTGCTGTAGAGGAGATACATGGATACCCCAGTTGGAAAAGAAAGGAGAGAAAGAGAGTTAGAGAGAAAGAGATAATCAGAGAGAGAGAGAGAGAGAGATGATGGTGGAGATTTGAAAACCATCTTTCATGTCACTGATTTACATCTTGTGGCAGACAGGCATCTTCCTGAATATAATTTTCTCTTTAAAGCCCTACACTCCACGTCTATATTCTGTTTCTATATGAAGAATTCTGCATTTCTAAATCTATATATTTAATTGTATTCATTGCTCTGTTTACAGAGAGGAAATATTCATGAAACTTTTACAGGAATAGCTGTGTGTCTAAGAAGTTCCCTTCACAAACACTTGGTTTCAAGTTCAATCAATTTGTGCAACATCCTGGCTAATTAATGCTTCATGAGTGAAATTTTCCAGAGGAAACTGCATGGAAGATTGTTGTGTGTGTGTGTGTGTGTGTGTGAGAGAGAGAGCGGGGGGAGGGAGAGAGAGAGAGAGGTGGTTGCAAACAAAATACTATGTGACCCAACGAAATACTACAATCACTAAATTTGACTGAAGCTTTGAGGTTTTAGTGTGGTGCTCCAGCAAGGTCACAATCCAATGACTGTAAAGGATAAAAAAAATCCTATTAAGAAAGAGATGAAGAATGATTGAGAGAACAATATGATATATATATATATGACATACCCATCAAACCCATACCAGCATACAAGTATAAGTGATATATCGTTTGTTTTCTTGTACAATCAGGGCATGCAAAAATGTGCTGTATTCTATGTATATCAATTCCATACATAGATGAATAAAAAAAATGATGATGAGGAAACTGAAAAGCTTTCAAAATATTTGACATTATCTTAAATTGAGACAATATTATAAATAATTTCAAAAAACAAAAACAAAAAAAATCAAAGATATGACTGTTGGGGTGAGGTTGGGGGTAGAGGACAGCATGAATTAACTGAATAGAAATACTTATTGGTTTGCAATTGCTGTAACTAGAGACAGCAAAGTATGATGGCATAAAATGTCTTTGTGGTATAAATTTAACATTGTTACTGACGTGCTGTCATTTTCATCATGACTCATTAAAAATGAACAAAAATGTATCCTCTATATTTGAATAAGGTTACTAGCCACTTTAATTTATTGTACCACACAAGCACGTATACACATAAACAAAATGTGCATGCAAGAACAAACAATTGTACATATACAGGCTTGTAAATGTACATTGCATAGGCTGAGATATGAAGACTGTAGTTCCTAACATACATACAAGACACCATTTTTTTTTTTTTTGGCAGAGGGTGTAAGGGATATAGACAATTATACAAATTCCAAAACTTGACTGGTATTTTATCAAGTACTGTAGGATCTGAACTTAGAATATCAGTGTACATGAGTAAATACTGCAAAGTAGCTGGTCTTGACATTCTACCAATTCAGTTACACACCATACTTTCTAACCAATAACATTTTTTTTAAAAAAACAAAACATAATAATAATTAAACTGATCACACTAACGCTCTTTTGATTCTATAGAAGAGAATTAGAAGAGAAAAAAAGACAAGGCCTGGTGGTGTTATAAAGAAGAAAATGTTCACAAGAGAAACATCAGCACAGATAGCAGCTGATTAGGATTGTTAACAAATAAACAATGGGTTCATTAGTCTATATTATAGTAGTCAGTGTTTAAAATACAATGTATAATGTAAACTCCAAGCATTATTTTAGAAACTGAAGGTCACTATCACATCACTAATCATCATATGATCATTTATAATCATGGTAACAATCATCATCATCATCATCATCGTGCTACAGTCATTCATTATTGGTATCACCACCATCACAAGATTATTTGGTCAGCTAAATAACGAAAGGAAAAAGAAAAACAGAAAAAGATTGTAAAAAGATTCCTTTTCAATTAAAACAATGATACTGATGAGATGAGTGAGAGGGGTTAGATTAATGAGCTCTGTTATTCCCTATTGAAAACCCTTTAGCATGAAGTTTCACTTCACAATGGGTCGCCAAGACAATAACAGTTTCTTTTTTTCTTTGATTATTTTTGTTTCCGCACACCCTATTCTTTTATATATATATATATATATATATATATATATATAAATCTCATTGGTGCAATATGTGATTTAATTAGTCCCTTTACAATGGTGAACACACACATACACAGAGTTTTCTTTAATTGGATGAGATGTAAAGGATGAAATGTACAGAGTATATGTGCACACACAAATCTATGTATGTAGGAAAAAAATATGTAGGGAGTGGAAGGGAAAATGCGTAGGTTTTGAAAATTATTCTACAGGAAGACCACTGTATGTGTGTGTGGTTAAGTGATGTAGTAGCTATATTTTAAATATTGTATGTCTCACTCCATCAAAAGGTAGACAGCTGGAATTTTAGGTGTACCAAATAATAGATACAGCCATTTCTAAATGTGTGTTTGTGAATATGTATTTTATAGTTATGAGACTGCATACAAAAATTACAAATTTCACACAACATGAAACCACACAAGGAGTCTTATTATTCATACATATAAAAAAAAATCACTATCTCCCACCACTTTTAGTGTACTTCATATGTGAAACAGCTCATAAATCTATGGCAATACATATTGCAGAGACAACTATGGCAATGCTCAGTCTACATTAGTTATTTCTGATACTAATAAATAAATAAAATTTGAGGAAAAAAAAAAACAGGCCAAAGAGAAATAAAACAATGTAGAAGTGTTTTTACAAGTGATTGTTTTATGATAGACAATTCAGAAACAAGGTTGAGTACTAGTTATGCACCATACTAAATGCTCTAATGTCTAAACCATAAAAATACTGCTAAAATTATACTAAATTGACTCGGAATCAGACCAATGTTTGACTGACTCAGCAACAGTGTGTTATATTACATGTACTTATAGTATTGACTACAAACAGATTTCTGTATCAGAGAGGTAAGGTACGTGTATCAAAGTAGATCCAATTGACACCACTCTTCACCTACAGATTTATGGCATTGTGCCAATGTTTTATATCTTTATTTACAGATATTATGAGAAAGTATAAAATTGCAATGTATAAAAAAATGACAGTAAATTGGCAGAGTTGTTAAAGAATTGAATGGATTGCCTCACAGTATTTGTGCCAATTCTCTGCAATCTGAGTTCAAATCCTGTCAAGATCAACTTTTGCATTTATCCTTTTGAATAAGAGCTAAGTTGCTAGCTTTGTAGCTATTGGTTTTCCAAAGTTACTATTTAGATTTTACTACTATCAAGATCACTGGACGGTGACTGATATAATTTATTTGATCCATAACCTGGGAAGTGGCTTGGTGAAGCTGTTAGAAGGTTGGGAAAATTACTTTGGGGTATCTATTCTGGCTCTGTGTTGACAGTAACAACACCTACAACAACATTGTACTGGCACAAGTCAATAGCTTTTCTCTTGGATAAACATTAGTGGTATGAAGAATTTGCATACATGGGCAACTACTAGTCTTCCTAAACAAAACAAAAAAAAAGGGAAGGCCTGTTTAGGCTTGCTCATACATGCTCTATTTCGACCAATGGAGGCCTCTTAATAAAATTACACATTTTTGTCTGCAGCAATACAGAATTATTACCACCTACCACACATTTCTTTTAGTTAATTACAAAACCAGCTTTTGCACAAGTGTGTATTTGCTCTGCTTCTTTTTTAAGGTTTTTCACTACATTATTAGTTCTACTCCAACAAGTCTGGTGGGACAAAAGGCAATGCCAGCAATGCAAGATTTGAACACAGAATAAAGTGTGTGTGTGTGGGGGGGGGGGGGATTTAAAGCAATTAGACAACTTACATATTTTTAACTATATCCATGTTTTAATTAAACACAGAAACAACTGTTGTATGTAACACAAACTCAAGCTGTTATACTAATAAAAACTAAAAAAGAATTTTATTAGCTTTTTTTTTTCTAATGGGCACAGGTGTGGCTGTGTGGTAAGAAGCTTGCTTTCCAACCACATGGTTCTAGGTTCAGTCCCACTGCATGACACCTTAGGGGAGTGTGTTCTACTATGGTTTTGGGTCGACCAAACCTTGTGAGTGGATTTGATAGACAGAAACTGAAAAAAGACTGTAGTGTGTGTGTCCCACCACTGTTTGACAACCAGTGTTGATGTGTTTGCATCCCTGTAACTTAGTGGTTCAACAAAAGAGACTGATAGAATAAGTACTAGACTTTAAAAAAATAAGCCCCAGGCTTGATTTCTTTGACTAAAACCCTTCAAGGCAGTGCCCCAGCATGGCTGCAGTCAAATGACTGAAACAAGTAAAAGATAAAGTATTAAGCAAAATAATTATCATATTCAATTATGAAAGATCTATGATAAACAGTTTCAAATGGAGCAACGGTTTGGTCATAAGAATATTGATGTAATATTATTTATACTTCAAAAACAAAAATTCTGACAAATAAGATTTATTTACTCTAATTCATAGGTTGAAAAAAGAACTGATTCTATATGTGAAATTTAAAGTTACTTATTTAATGGTTCCAGATAGCTAGTAAGTTGTGGCCTTTCTATCAATCAGTGTAATTACTAATCGGACTTCTCAAAAAGTGTATGAAAATATAAATATGCTTATATGTCAAATTTCTAACCTTGTGTACCCAGTTAGCTGTCATAATTAATCCTACTTAGGATCAATAGGTTATCTTCTCTTTTTGGATTTATGGTCAAGATGCATTACATCATTAAAGTAACTGAGAGTTGAATTCCCTTGCTTGATAATTGCAGTCACTATATTTAAAGCTAAACATCTTATATTCCCAGATATACACTTCAAATCTGAAACTCTAAGAGCTTCAGTCAAAATCCATTCCCCCACTCCCCTCTTTTTAATCAATTTTTCAAGAGAGAAAGAAAAAGTTGCAGATCTGGTAAAATTTATAACATTATAAAGAGGAAAAAAAATTTTACACTGAAGATTTTAAGCTGAAAATTTAAAACCCTTACAAGCAAGAAGATTGTAAATCTGATTGAAAGGAAGCACTTGAAGGTCAGTCTAAACTTTCATTTCTAATGTGATTAAAAAGAAAGTAAGAAAATAAAACAAAATATGAGAATACAATTAGCTTTGCTTTCTAAAATCTAATCTATGAACAGGCTTGATTAAAATCTATTATTTTCTTATCATAGCAACATTTCAAAAAGTACTTTGAGATTTTATTTATTTATTTATTTTATTATATAACCTCTCAAAATTTAAAGAAATTTGTTTTTACTTCATTTTCTTTTACTTTTCCCAGCAGCACCCACTGAAGTAGCAGGAAAACCTGGATGGCAACCAAAATCCTTGAGTGATAAGGAAACCTGGCACTACATACAGGCAACAAAGTGTAAGTGGAGGGGAGTGGGGAGAGAGATAAGGACACATCCCATAACGTAAAGAAAAGGAAGAGAACAGCAAAGTAAGGGTGCTTTCAATTTGGCATTAGTCCCAGACCACCTTATCATGATGACTTGGCTTCCACTAAGCAGCCTGTCCTCCAATTATTGGCAAGGTGCCTGTGCTGCACAATTAGTGGAATAGAAATTCTTGCAACAGAAGCTTTAAGTTTATTTTAAAAAGAGTGTATATTGAAAAAAAAAAAAAAAGGTTAGATGTGAAATATTTTTCTCCCAGTCCCCCAATCTCCTAGAATAATATTTTCGATATATGAAAAGTCTTACTGGACGGTTTTTTGGCTCTTTCTTTTACAGAACTTATAAGCACAGCTGCACACTTCTTCATTAAACTAGATAACAAAAAGATGAGATTAAAATAAGAGACATAAAAGGAGAATTAAATCTTTTGGGAGACATTGTTTTACAAGGCAGTTTCCGATTGTACTTGTTAGCTTCTCACTGAGTAGGAAGCATAGCCATTGTAGAATAAATAGCTGATTAAGTGGATTAGGACCACTTTTTAAACACTGCCTCCTTTACAATGATAATTTATGCAAGTACATTTGGAAAAAAAAAATCTACTTTAGAAATAATAGACAAAAAGTGTAAAAACCAAGGAAAATATAAAGCATAATTATACGACAGTTTCTCTTTTTTTTTTTTTTAAGATTTGAGGAAATGGGATTATATCTAAAACTCAAATCTTAAACCATTCTCTTCTGCATTTTTAAAACGGTCTACAGGAAAGGATCAATAATTTATTATGTTTAATTACTACTGTGTTTTATTTCTAACCTCGTTATTTGTAGATTCTGGTGTGTTTTAAGAATTAGACTTGACTGATGTTAGAATCTAGACACATTTATACAATATCTAGTGTAAATAGTGTAAATAAATGGAATTGTTTCAAGCTATTGTTATTGTTTGTAGTTTATAACCAATATTTACTAACAGAAATGCCATTTAATCATTATGTAAGCAAAAAATATAAAAAAATAAAATACATCACAGTGACTAATATTGTGAAAGTTCTTAAAACATCTTATTGGCCATTCAAATTTTTATAGTAATCTGAAATCTTGATATTTAATAATAGCAAAATTGACAATAATCCTATGGAAAAGAAACCTGCTGAAGTTCCCCAACCCTACTCCATTCATTACACATGTAAAAATTAATTACATTGAGTCAGTTTTCTTGCAGTTAACTTCCTCTCAAGAGACAAAGCACTTAGTGCAAAGATAAGATTTGAATACACCCTGCCAATTGTAGAACATTGCACTCATAACCAAAATTACACACCCTCTTTGATCTCCTGATACTGGAAAATTTTCACAAAACTGCCCTCTTCCTAATTGACAATCCAACCCACCCCAACAACCTTTCAACCTTGGACCACCACCAAGTTATGGTTTCCCTTCCACTTCTATTATTTCTTTAATAACCCCTGTTCCTCTGAATGCGATGGCTTTATTCCAACTGGATTTAAAACTTCTTGCTGTGTTTGCATTTCTATCTTTTATCACTCCCCCATATGTTTACTTCCTTCAAGTGTGTATAAAATGTAATATGCAATAAACTGTTTCCTCCTGGAATACACTTCCTGTTCAGATGCACTTTCCTCAATTATTCAATTGCAATTTAACAACAAAAACATCATTACAGCTTAACCTAGCACTTTATTTCTAGGTTAGCAACTTTAAACAAACTTATGCTAATAACTATGTAATGACTAAATATTACAAACTGAAACTGAAAATGTAACAGGCTTAATGCAATTCAAAAATAAACATCAGATTGTTATTTAAAATTATAGGGGAATTTGTAAATAAAAAATTCTATTTCTAAAGTATGAAATTGATTTTTATTAACCCTTTAGCATTTAAATTGGTCATATCCAGCCAAAATATTCTACTTGTTTTATCTTCGGACTGGCTAGATCTGGCTTCTCACACTTATCCTACAATATTATTCTAAAATTAAACAATCATACTATTGGAATCTCAAAGGTATGAGGTAATGCATGACTGATTTTTATCAATGTGAAAAAATAAACATTACATTTAACAGAGAAATCTGAATACTATAGAGTTAAATGCACTGACAACAGCTAAAAAAAAAAAGAAGAAAAAAACCCACTAAAAGAAGTGAAATTGGTTTGAAGCAAGATTTGAATGCAGGAATATGAATGAAGTAGTACCTAACTAGATAGCAGAAGAGAACTGAATGAGTCAATGTTTTACAAGAAGCAACCACCAAAGTAACTAATAACCTTTGGAAAATTTCTAAAATTTTGAAATGCAAACGTTTGTATATATATATCTTTTAGTTTGCAAAAAGTAAATTGAAGGAAAACATTCAGATTAAATAATATCACTTCTGATTTCATATTTAGAACAAGACTAATTCTAAAAAAAAAAAAAAAAAAAAAAGGGTAAATGTGAGAATGCATGATGTCCACACCCTTCTGCTGAACAATAAATATTAGCTTCTACTACAAACTGAAACAAGCACAGACTCAGTTTATCTCATGAATTAACCCTTTTGATATCAATCTGCCTGAAACCACCTCTGGTTCAAATACATTAATTTTTGAAGTGTTCATATTTAAATTGAAACTAGTTATCATAATTTTATAAAGACCTATTTCATTAAATTATGTTCCAAGCATCAACTTAATGACAAATATATTCTATTAAAGTCACCAAATTCTTCATTATTTTCAGAATTAATTGAAACACATTGGCAGTGTATTTTATTAGAAATATTGTCACAGAAAGATTAAAACATTCAAATTAAACCTTAATATTTCTTGACAGAGCATATTTGTTAAGTAATTAGCAACAAATGTTAGGTAAGCCTTTGTTAAGCACAATCTTTTTTTATTATTTTTCAAACAATAAATATGATAAAATATAATTAATATTTTTTTTAATGACTTTAAAAAGAGAAATTATAAATTTTGTAAAATCTGAGAGTGAAAATGAAAATAAAAATATAAAAACATAATTATAAAACAAAAAACTCACAAAATTGTAATACGATTCTATGCAATTTTTTCAATAACTACTTTTACTCTTATAACTAGCACAATACACATAAGCTGTGCCAAAACAGTATTTCTTTATAACTTTCAAATAAAACTCCCACCACTACTATAGCTCCAACTCCTACTACTTTTGTATGTGTCATGAACAGTGATTAATGGGAAGAAATAATGGTCCTCAGTTGGGCCTGGGGCCAGCAGCTCCACCCACTGGAAATGCACCAACTATAGGGTTTCAGCCAACGTCCAGAATGTTAATCATCATTATGTTACTAAATAAATGAAGCCTTGCTTTGTACACTATCTTCTTGTTTTTAGTGAAATACAAATAAGCTGGAATGATTAAATAAAAACAGAAAAAAAAAGGACTTATTAAAAGAAAAATAGTAATTCTATTAATTAACTCTCAGTAACTCATTCTTAAAGAAATCAATAACCAGAAGACTTTCTTGCAATTTTTAAATGCATGTACATGCATATTGGCACAAGGGTTTACTTTGATGAATAGAATGGAAAAAACATGTTACCTACAGTACTCTAAACAATCAGCCAAATTGACTTAAATGAGAAAAGAAAAGGAAAAAAAACCAGAAAATAAATATTTCTAGAAAGGGAGAAATACATATTACAGTCTGTCCCTTTCTTCTGCTTGACAACCTCTAGAAATGTCAAAGAAAAAAATTAAAAGGAAAAAAAGGATAACCATCTTGGTGGTGCACTGTGGGAAATGGCTAAACATACAAGGGGGAGAGAAAGAAGGGGAGAAGAGAGATTACAGACGGCTGGTTTGTAAGAAGACATTCTTTGTAAACCATGGCACTTCTGTAATAGAACAAGAGCTCAGTATTTAACATAGTATAATTGCTAGGTAACGGGAGAGAGGGAGAGGAAGAGGGAGGACTACTCTGGATTTAGCTTTCTTTCATGTAATATGTTTATTTGTGTGATAGTGTAGACACAAGCTGAACAATAATAATAAACTTTCAGAAACTGATCCAACTAAAATGAATAAATTAATAATTTTCATGTGTACATGCATATACAAAGATAATGGTAGTAGTAACTGTACTTGAATGTTTAGAAGAAAGAAAAAATTATTATTATCGTCATCAGCTTTCTAGCTCCCACACAACAGGGAATTCAGTGATTTATTCTATACGAAGTAGAGGAAACAAAATCTATTAATAACCATTTACCTTTAATTGTTTATATACTAGTATATAATACCCAAGGTTTGGTATTGTTGTTGTTGCTTTGTGAGTCCGTTTTTTTTTTCGTTTTTTATTCTTTACCTTAGTTATATTTTAGGTAACACTGAGTAAATTAAGTTGACCTCATTATTGACATGGGTATATCTAATCAGTCAATCAACATCCATTTTAATTGTGTTGGTCGCCAGAGACTGAGATTGAACTGAGCTATGTAGCAGGAGGGAGTGGAAGTGAAGGAATACAGGAGTAGGTAGCCAACAGAGAATAGAAAGTGGCCTGTGAGTTAGATGAGCAAATATTCAGCTGAAAAGTGGTAATCTGATTGGGGATGGTGGTGGGGAGGGTAGACCTAGGCAAACCTGGAATGAAGCTAGGAAGGAATGCTAATTTCAAGGTGCTAGGATTGAAGGAGAGAGAGAGAGAGTAGAGAAAGAGAGACATATTGAATGAGAAAATAAATACGATCTTGTCAAAAAAAGTGTTAGCTGGACATAATTCTGGGACACTCAGAGAATAAAATGAGAATCAGACTTCAACCATTGAGCCAATAAAATGAGAATCAGACTTCAACCATTGAGCCAATAAAATGAGAATCAGACTTCAACCATTGAGCCAATAAAATGAGAATCAGACTTCAACCATTGAGCACATGATTTTGTGTAGACAAAAACTGGGTAATACATTACATCTACTGATGACATCATCATTTACAGTAGGTTTTCCATTGCTTTACAACAATGACAATGTAAAATGAGAGACTGATGATCTTGCCAATCCCAGTTTCACTTTTGGAGAGCACACTGCAGTAGTTTTCCCACTGCCAACACCGATTCCAAATGAGGATTTGGGCTTAACACTACACATTAACTAAACAGCTACTGGTTTCTGACAAGATGACTGGGATGGTCATAGAACACATATATTCACAGATCTGCTTGGTTAGACCTGACTAGGAGCTAAATAACATCTAACAGTTAGGTGGATGAAGTTAGATGAAATTAACTTGACTAGAAAGAGAGCACTTAAACGCAAAATTTCAACTCTTTAATCAGGCAAGTGAGATCCTATAAACTCAGTCAATTGTGAGCTTCTTTTGCACAGATACTCTATGTATAAAAAGAAAAGTTCAGACCTTAGATAATGTCTATGGAAATGTAGATATACTGTCTAACAAAGTACAAAATAGCATATTTTACCATCCTGTATAACTATTTATCGTCTACATGGTCCATAAATTGTAAACCAAATCCTTTTATTTCCATTCAAACAATATCCACACACACAAAATTCTATGTGATAATATTGATATAAATTATGACAAACAATAGAGAATCCACATTGTGTATGATCAGTGTTTTTTATATTTTTAATACATATTTACACCAACAATATCATATGATTTTCTTCCATTAGTAAACCCATTTTTATCAACTTAGTTCAGACCATTTAAGCAACATATCAATAACAAGCTATAAAATTCAATAAGTGAATGAAATTTATCTAAGAATTAATCCAAGATTAACTGAATAAATATAATTTGAGGATTTTAACTGTAGACACAAATATCAAATACATGAAATGGAACCAAAAGTAAAGACTAGGTGAGAATAAATTCACACCAGGTGCTCATTTTCTCTCTTCCTCTCCTTTAGTTTTAAACATAAAAATATGTTCTTCATTTAGACTTTGTACATTTGAGTTTTCTTTGCTTGAAGTATCAACCTTTACTATTGATAGTTCTCATTTTGCATTCAAAACTTAATTAGTGTCATATTAGACTAACAACAGAATGTTCCTATATAATAGGTTTCTTTGAAGCATCAGTGAAATTATAACTATAGCAAGAACTACTATGAAACATGTGGTGGCAAGAACAGACTTGACACAACATAATTTAGAAATAGGAAATAGCTCAATGTTTTTTTGTTTTTTTTTCCCCAGTGAAGCATAAATCTTTACAACCTCTGCAATTTATATATTCTGTAGTTAGCTAAAAGGCTTTTATTTATTTATTTATTATTTTGCTCTTAAATACAGTTTCAAATTTTAGCACAAGGCCAGTAATTTTGGGGTAAAGGTAAGTCAATTACATTGACCCCAGTGCTCAACTGGTACTTATTTCATCAGCCCTGAAGGATGAAAAGCAAAGTCAACCTCAGCAGCATCTCGTCCATCTTTACATTCTAAGCATTTTACCTGGAATGCTAATAATTCTGCTTACCCTTAAATATTACAAGTTATTAGTTATCCAGTTAATCATCTTGTGGAGACATTGTACAATAAATATTTCAACTAAATGCAACCTAAATTTTGCAACCCCCAAAATATTTAACTGTTTCTTTTCCAGATAGATAATATTTCAAAAATGGAACACACCAACTTCTGACCTATGGATGTGCTGTCTCCTCTCTGCCATTTTAAATGCTACTCCAGTGGCTTCTGTCTAGAGGAGCTGAAGACCCTGTAGTGTTGTGTCCTTTCCTCACAGGCTCTACGCTAAGCACAATTCCCAGTAATTTCTCCCCAGAATGTTGGCTCAATAGAATTCTGTGCCATCATGATTTTTTGTTTTCTTCTGTCATCAGTTTGCATATGTCAAAAAGGTAAGTTAACAACATCATTCTCATTGGTTTTAGAGTGATGTGAAAACCAAGAGCAGAACCACTTCCTCTACACATACCAAACGAACAAGAACAAAAAAAGATTCTTTTTAGTAGAGCATTCATTATGCTTTCTGACACTACTGAAATTGGGAGTAGTGAATGTTTGCTTTATCAATGTATAAAAGATTAACTTAATAGTTTTAACTTCAATGATAAAAGAATAGTTGGCATTAGTAATATCTCAGAGGCAACACTTTCCTTGCTACACACAAAATAAATTAGTCATTATTAAAAAATAAAACAGATTGATTCATCAGTTGATTATCTGATTAGGAACAACGGTTGCTATGAAGAGACTATGATACACAATGTTCTGTCCATCAACTATGAATAATCCAGAACACTGAATTGACTCAATCTGCTGCACACCGCTGTCAGACTTTACCCAGCTGATATCACTTAATACAGAGCATTAAACAAAACAACAGCTACAGACAGGTTTTAATCAGCAGTAGTTGATGTGAAAGTGTGGCTGTGACAGCAGCGTAGAAGACAAACTAGCTAAGAGGTCATGGGCTGTTTGCATCCTTTCACCATAATTGCCTGGTGTCTGGTAAAGATATTGTAGTTCACGGTGGCTCTTAGTTGTTGTTTAACCCTAGGTTAGCACTGAGTGAGCAACTCTATGAATGAAGGTATCCCAGCTTTGATTATACCATCTTTTTTATATTTAAGACTACACATAGCTCAGTTGTTAGAGTGTCAGGTTCACAATCATGAAGTAGTGAATTTGATTCCCAGACCGTGCCGTGTATTGTGTTCTTGAACAAGACACTATTTTACGTTGCTCCAGTTCGCTCAGCTGTAGAAATGAGTTGTGACATCACTGGTGCCAAGTTGTATCAGCCTTTGCCTTACCCTTGGATAACATCATTGGCATTGAGAGGGGAGGCTGGTATGCATAGGCGAGTGCTGGTCTTCCATAAACAACCTTGTCTGGACTTGTGCCTGAGAGGGTAACTTTCTTAGATGCAATCCCATAGTCATTCATGATCAAAAGGGGGTCTTTACTCTTTATTCCTAATTTAAAAGGGTAGAGTGTGAATTGAGGACATGGAGGACCTCTAGCAGATTGTGGCACTTGATAAGGGTTCCATCAATTAAGTAGGTACAGCAGGTCATATATTTCCCTAATGTAAGCAGTGGCAGTACTGCAACAGAATTTAGCTTCTCTAGTGAGAATAGTTAGCTGCAAAAGACAAAGGAAAATTTATATTACGTCATCTTAATATTGAATCTGGGCATAAGCATCCCCTGCCATATATGGATCTTTGTGATTTGAAAAAAATATTAGATTTTTAGTAGTTAACATGAAGACATTTTGAAAAAATTAGTAATCTTTTATTGAATCATTGTACTGGAGAAAATACTATTTACACCCGATCATCCAAATATTTTCAGTTGACCATTTATAGTACCTCAGCTAATCATTTAGTAGAGCTTATGACAAAATCTCTATGCAATCAATTTGTCTCCTAGAAATAGAAAATAAATCCTCCTCAAATTCAAACTCTACAGCAGACACAGGACTTTCTGAAAGACACACCTGATGAAAAATTACCTTGAATTTTTAGCAGTGTGGTCTGCCTGATAATAATTCCAGTTTCATGTGGTTATCTCCATAAAAAAGGTTGCCATGCTTGCTTTATACCTTAACTAAAGAAGGACTTACTGGACACTATATTAAGATATAAAAAGCAAAAAAAATAAATTAAACAAAGTTACAGGATGGTCATGGTTAGAAGGCTTTTAATCATGGATCTGCTGGATTGAGGTTGATCTGAAGGCTAACTCATTTCAATGACCCAATTGGATGGAAATTTAAGCAGAAAAATTAAAAGACCAAAAAGTAATAAATAAACTGATATGAAATATCAATTTCCTTCTGAAGTCAAGACTAAGTCTAAATGTAACAGTAATCCAATGATGGAACTCAGTCAAGTGACCTTTCTATGCAACCTTATTTGAATACCAGTTGATGGGAAGGGAGGGAAGGAGGGCCATAAAAGAAAAAAAATAATAGTTAAGCAAATTATTTAGGTTTATAATGTAGAAGAATGGAATCTTTGTGCCAACCTCCATTTCAAATAATGTCGGTGATGACATTAGCAAACAAAATGTTCTTTAAGACAGTATCTTATGTGATGATAACTACCATACATTCCTCTTTCCCTACCATATATGTGTGTGTGTGTGTGTGTGTGTGTGTGTGTGTGTGTGTGTGTGTGTCTTTCCCCTTCCCTTCCACTTGACAACTACTGTTGGTTTGTTTACATCCTCATAAATTAGCAGTTTGGAAAAAAGAGACTGACAGAATAAGAACCAGGATTAAAATGTAGGTACTACTCTTTTACTTGTTTCAGTCATTTGACTGCGGCCATGCTGGAGCACTGCCTTTAGTCGAGCAAATCGACCCCAGAACTTATTCTTTGTAAGCCTAGAACTTATTCTTTGTAAGCCTAGTACTTATTCTATCAGTCTCTTTTGCCAAACCGCTAAGTTACAGGGACGTAAACACACCAGCATCGGTTGTCAAGCGATGTTGCGGGGACAAACACAGACACACAAACACACACACACATATATATATATATTATATACATATACATATATACAATGGGCTTCTTTCAGTTTCCGTCTACCAAATCCACTCACAAGGCTTTGGGTGGCCTGAGGCTATAGTAGAAGACACTTGCCCAAGGTGCAGTGGGACTGAACCTGGAACCATGTGGTTGGTAAGCAAGCTACTTACCATAGAGCCACTCCTGCACCTAGGGGAGATTTTTTCACTAAACCCTTGAAGATGGTACCCCAGCATGAAACAAGAGAAATTATAGAAGACAAAATACGTATGTATATGTGCATATGTGTGTGTGAGTGTCAAAGCCCGAGTTTACTAGAGAAAGGCGATGCATTTCTTTTTATACTGCAGTACAATCTAAAGACCATTTGATAAATACTAGGTAAGAATAAGAATGAAGATGGTAGTGGAGTTTCAATAGGATTGACTAAATTGTTTAAGTGCAATGCTCCAGCATGGCTATCATGCAATGACTGAAACCAGTGTGTAAAAAATAAAATAAACAATACATATCTTCCATCTTTAACTTGTTTCAGTCATTTGGTTGAGGCCACGCTGGAGCACATCATTATCATCATTTAACATCCACCTTCCACGCTGGCATGGGTTGGATGGTTTGACTGGGGACTGGCAAGCCAGGAGGCTGCACCAGACTTCTGTGTCTGTTTTGAAGAATTTTTAGTCAAATGAACTGAGTCCATTACTTACTTTTTCTTAAAGCCTGATACTTATTCTATCAGTGTCCTTAGCCAAACTTAAGTTACAGGGATGTAAACA
>NC_142933.1:78665530-78685530 GCF_046866305.1 Octopus bimaculoides
CCCTTCCTAACGCCAACCACTCCGAGAGTGTAATGGGTGCTTTTACATGCCACTGGCACGAAGGCCAGTCAGGTGGTACTGGCAACGGCCACGCTCAAAATGGTGTATTTTACATGCCACCTGAACAGGAGCCAGTCCAGCAGCACTGGCAACAATCTCGCTTGAATGACTTTTCACATGCCACCGGCACAAGTGCAAGGAACGTGAAGCTGTGGCACAAGTGCCAGGAAGGCGACGCTGGTAACGATCACGCTTGAACGGTGGTGCCATAATGATTTCGCTTTCGCTTGCCCCAACAGGTCTTCGCAAGCAGAGTTTAGTGTCCAATGGAGAAGATGTTGGCATGGGGGCCAGTCGTCGAATTTAGTTCGATGTATAAATTTCATAAATAATGATAATCTATTTTTTGAGAAAAAGCTGGATAACCAGCTAAGAGTCTCAATAGTTCATTTCCTATCACTAGCATTGCAATGTGTCTATGATCAAAATATTAAGCTTTCCATAACCCAGTTCTTCTATCTACAAGGTAGATAATGCAGAACATTCATAATTCACAGTTGTAGCATTGTAAAACTGACTGGCGATTTGTTGACTCACAATGAAGAGTTCAATTTTATCTGCAGGAAAATGTTACTCACGATAGATTTGGCATCCTACCCAGAAAGAGATTGTCTCATTAAGCTTAATGATTTGGAAACCAGAGATAAATACCAGTCTGGTATTTATCTCTGGTTATGTGAAAAGAAATGGGGTCACATTTTAAACAAAGACCACAAATACCATTACTAAAATATTGGTATAAAATTGTATTTATCTCTAAAAGGAAAAAAATATATTCTATACAGATATTCGAAAATATCTGACTAATGCTGTAAAGGTATTATTAACATAAACTGATAGTATGATGGGTGGGGGAGGGTGGGGCTGCTAATAGGAGAGATATACAAGACTCTTTGGAAGTATAAAATAGGTAATAAGCATGTAAAGGGATTTAAAAAGATAATAGAAAAACTGACAGGTCAACCACTGACTGGATGGATTAAAAAATCTACTATGATTTAATCTCAGCAATTCAGAAAATTACAAAGCATATACAAGCCAAAACTTGAAATTTAAGCTTACTAGCAACTGAAATTTATTATTATTATTATTATTTATTTTGTCCTACTGTAGAATTAAACTTAAATTTCAACACAACACCATTTATGTTGAAAACCTTTAATATAAAATCTAAGATATATATATAGGCAAATCAAAAAAATAAAAATAACAAAACAACAAAAGTCAAAAGGACATACACATAGAATATATTAGCTTGATTCCTGGAAAAATGAGAGGATGTTTAATGTTGTGAGCATGGTTCTTCAGTAGAAAGGAGAGAAAGGAAAGGTCTGAAGAAGGAAAAAAAAAAGTCCAGGAAAACACATGTTATAGTGAAGGAGACAGAATTAAAGCTGATATAAAATGTACATGTGTTGATGTATGCATATGTGGGTGTGTATGTACTTATGTCTAAAACAACTGCTAGGGCTGATAAATCCAT
The DNA here is from genome assembly GCF_046866305.1 of Octopus bimaculoides. Taxonomy (NCBI): domain Eukaryota; kingdom Metazoa; phylum Mollusca; class Cephalopoda; order Octopoda; family Octopodidae; genus Octopus; species Octopus bimaculoides. The sequence goes on from NC_142933.1 coordinate 78,667,074, forward strand.
GATAAATGTACCTAGCCAAAAGAAAAACAACACTGTAACCATGGAATGTATTTAGATCTAGTATAGATCTAGTGTAATAACCTGTCATATTATTACTGTACATGATGATTGTGATATCAGGCATCATCCCTCTCTCTCATCATCATGTTTAGCAATCCACCCTTTACTATCAATGTCCAATAGAAAGGTAAGAGCAGTCCATTATTGTTGGTGGTAGAGAGATTACATACTTGACAAGACTTTTGTAGAAATGTAGCTGCTGGATGAGATAAAAGCTCTTGAAAGAAGGAATAATTGTTACAAAAGCAATCACCAGCAAACAATTTGACAATGTTGTGCCTCAAAGATGAGATAGATTGTTATAGTATCATCTGTAATATCATTAAATAGAATTGCAGACCTATCAAAATTATACCATTATGGAAAAAAATAAATGTTATGGTAATGATGATGATGAAATTGTATTTTTGAATACTTTGCAAGCCATACCAACTACTTCTTTAAAAATCAAATCAGCAAAATTGCAAACTCGAGATTAAATCTATGTTCTTTGTCCTTTGAAAAACTGAAGCCTTACCAAATTACAGTGAAAAAAATAAAACAAAAACACTTGACAGACTACTTTAAACAACATTAAAGAAAACAAAAATGTATAATGACTGAAGAAAAAGTTTCTAAACATCTTTTATCAGTGTAAGATAATATTCATAAATTTGTTTAGTCATATTACAATGGTGCCATAATTATGGAGTCATTGTTTAATGTTTCATAAACATAAACCATATCCTTATAATTTCAAAAGATTATAAAGGTGAGGGGTAGGGTGCACATTAGTTAAATAAATTTATCAGTAGCTGTTGCAAGTCAGCATAGTAATTAATTCAAAACAAGTATTAATGAATATTCAATAAGCTTGTTCATTCGTGCACACACACAATATAGTGTTGTGTTAATTTTTTTCCAATGATTGATCAACCAGTCTTCTAAAGAAAAAAAAAAAGTTTCTGAGAGAAATGTAAATTACAAAAAGGAAAATCATCATCATTGCTGTTGCTTTAATATCAAGTTTTTCTTATTGAAGTGGGTTGACTAGGTCTGTAACAGCATTTCTCTATTTTTCATATATGAGAGGCTCAACATTTCAACATCTGACTTCACAATTTCTTCACAAGACTTAATTTATCTCCATTATGATTTACAATCTACTAACAACAAACATATGTCTATTCCAGTGCAGCTGCCTTTAAGGTTTACACTGATCAATGCTTGAGATGTCCATCAGCATTTAACATACACTAGCTTTTTCATAAGTTATGCTAGCAAATTTTATAGGTCATACTCAGCTTATTCTTTTTAAGGTTAATGTAAATCCACAATAGTGTTTTCTTGCGTTCTATTCACATACAATAGTCACACACCATCCACTCAGCTCATGTAGCCAACTATTTTATTTTATTATCAACAGAGGTCATAGTCCTCTAACACATCATATTATCTTTGTAGATGCTTACAAATACAACAGAGGGAAATGAACTAGAAACAGAGAAAGAGATGGGAAGTGAGGGGTTTAGTAAAAAACAAAGGTTATCTATAAAACAAACTCTTTAGAGTAAGAGTCAAAGCTAGAACATGACATATAGGCAATCAGATAATCTAGAAAAACTCAACTTACTTTACATCTCACTCAAATGTATATGAATAGGTATGTATGTATTTATGCTTTCCATATATCCATACATATACACTCATTCAGTGATTTTCACACCTTAGGGTATTTTTGTTTGAACAGTCACAAGTTCAAAATCTCCAACAACCATTGTGGCATGCACAATATTATGGGATAGGTATGATTTTACTTGCCTCATCTGCTTAGCTTAAAATAGCTGTCACTCCCAGTATGAAACAATTCAAAAGCAAATAATATAATTTAAAATGGAAGAATTTTTAAAAATCTACGAGAAAAGATACACTATATGGCCTGTTTATAGAACTGGTCAAATAGTAATGTCAGAGTACACTTTCCAAACTGACAGGCAGATATACTTAAAATGTAATTATATCACAGACTTCACTTCTTTTCAATTGAATTACTAGTTCTGAAATTACTTTGATCCTAAAATGTCAACTTTAAAAGGTTTTAAATTTTAAAACCACAAGGTCAAAGTAAAATAACCAGATAGATGCTTTTACTACAAAAGTAATATCAAATACTAAGCAAGTATGTGAGAAGCGTGAATACTTATGCCTGTTCATGCAAGTATCTCACATGCTATGCCATTTTGTAAAGATGAAGTCAAAAATGTATATTACATTTGAGGTATTTTGTCATAGCTCAGTGACTGACATCGGATTTGACACAATTTACCTAGCTACAACATTTGTGACAATCTTTTCCAACAATGTTACAAAGTAATGGTTTCTAACTTAGGTACAACCAGCTATTTTAAAAGAAAGGGATTAATTGATGCATCAACTTCAGTTCATGACTTTCATCAACACCTGAGAGATGAAAGGTAAAGGTGACCATGGTACCTTTGGAAACAATAATTTTAAAGAGCCAGAAGAAATACTGCATAGTATTCCCTTCCCCTGAAGTTTCAATAATTCTACCAGTCTACCTGTCTAATCTGGCGAACTATAAACAATCTAGATATAGGAACTGGTATTAGTGAGGTAAGTGAACTCAGCAGACTAGTGACTACAGTCTCATTGTTACTATATCTCATTCTCAGTCCTTCCTGGGGGCAGTGGTGGAAAGTTCCAAGAGGGTGTTGAAGAAAAGTGAGGCCATAATGGGGTAGTGATTCATGCAAAAATTGGGGCGATAATGGGGTGGTAAACCATGTAAAAACAACAGAATAATGGATTCATTAGGTTAAGTTTCATTTGTGAAATGCAGTTGCTTTGAATTTGCATCAGAAAGAGGTCTATGTCTGTGATGGTTAGTTGGGGGTGGGGGTGCTAGGAATATGGCCAGGGTGTCAAGAGGATGGAAGCCATAAAATGTTTGGGAACCACTGTGTTAGAGTTTCATTCCCAAACCTATTTTTACAGAAGCCTAAAACAATTTTGAAAATAATCTTTTTTTTTTTTTTGAATCACACAACATATGCTTTATGAACAACTCCTGCTGACCCTAATTCTAATAAAACAAATATAATACACAATTTTGAAAACGGTGAATACCATTTTTTAAAATTTTTTATCGCACTAATTTTATCGACCCCAAAAGGATGAAGGCAAAGTTGACCTCAGCAGAAGTGAAACAGAAACAGTGCATGTGATTTTATTAGCAAAATGACCCTCTTATGGTTCAACAATATCTATTCCAACATATGATTTCACTTCAAGAATCTAAGCAAGACAAATAGAGAAGCAAAATTTTTATTAGATTTTATTAAGACACCTCAACTTAAAGAACTTCACAACCTTTTTTTCTTAGAACTCTCTTTGAGAAATAATGCCCTAAGGTATTATTTAAGAGAATTCTTCACTAAAGATAACACATTTTGAACAGGTACCCATACTCACTCCACAAAATTTGCACCCTACAATGTAGCAGTGACATCTACTTTTAGAAACACTACTTAAACGCTTTTGTTACCAGATTTCTACTGAAATGCACTGCCTTTGTTTCAATTAATTTTGAAAATGAAGAATTTTGTAAAGTAACTTCATTATTAAGCTGGTGTTTGGAATATAAAATAAGTTTTGATCGGAGATTTTCATTTGAATCATTTTAACACTAGTATTTAAACCAGGTATATCTAACCCAAATATCCAACCTGTTGTAAGTTCAAACCAGCCAGATTCAACCTCTCACACCTACCCGACAATGTCATTCTAAAAATAAACAATCACATCATTGAAATTTTGAAGCTACAAGATAATTCAAAACAATGTAAATGAATAAATATTACATTTGACAGAGTAATCTGAATGTTAATGGGTTAAAACAAGGAGGTTTATATCATAGGACCAAACCAAGTCTCGGGCAGAATGACATCAAAATGGTTAGAAGCGCATTTAATTTGATGCTTCAGTATTATATGACTTCAAACAAATAGAATACTGACTTTGTTTTTTCAGCCTTCTAGAGTAATACATTCCTTCCTCAGCCCGACTAACTTTCTATTTAGTCAAAAGAAACCATAGCTCATAACTCCCACAGTAGTTTTAATCCTATGAGAAATACATAAAGCATTTTCAATGAGAGCATAAGCAGCCATGACATGCTATAATTCATATACTAACATCAACAAAACTAACAATACCTATATACACAGTTTCATGTTTTTATTTATATTCTATTCTCAATTGTATACAATGAAGATTATACCTCAATGAATTATTTGTTTTTGTTTCCTCTATCTTTATACTATATTCTCATTATGTGTACAGACTGTTTGCTACATGTCTTGTTAGGAAATAATATGCACTTTTAAAGCACAAATTTGGTAAATTTATATAGATCATATACTGCTATGATAGTAGAAGCAAAATCTCATTAACAAATACCTCATTGCTAGCTATGTTGAGTCAAGTACTTTGTACTTGATGCCACTGATAGAACATAACGCTATTAATTGGATTATTAGAAGTGAAATGGCTGAGTAGATACGATACAGGGGTATCAACTCAGGTCTCGAGTTTAAATGTGCAGCAGGCATTTCATTGTGCACTTAAGTCTATGTATGTCAGCTCTTCCACTAGTTTGAGGATTATGAAGTCACTCAACCTGCGAGAAATAGCAACTGAATCTCTCGCAAATCACAAAAAAAAGTGAAGGTGTGCAGTTCCGGACATATACCTTAAGCAAAGAAAGAATGGTCACGACTGGAATGTCTGATCACAGGTCTGAACAACAACATAAAAAGGACCCATTAGTTAATGTGATCCAAGTGTGCCATAACTGAAAAAACTGGATGGTCAGGGTTGGAATGTCCCTTGATCCTAAGTCTGCTAGATCAGTGTAGAGCTGCATCTAAACAATGAATGGATCTAAATAGGGTAGATTATATACATCTTTTTAAAAGAAAATGACACAAAACATTAATATTGACCCTGAAGAGTATTTCCATTATTTTACAGTGTCACATTGAAGATCTTGCAGAAGATTCCATCTGCCATATTTACTCACCATCACAACTAACTCTCACTCTTTCTTTTACTTGTTTCAGTCATTTGACTGCAGCCATGCTGGAGTACCGCCTTTAGTCGAGCAAATCGACCCCAGGACTTATTCTTTGGAAGCCTAGTACTTATTCTATCGATCTCTTTTGCCGAACCGCTAAGTTACGGGGACGTAAACACACCACCATCGGTTGTCAAGCAATGGTGGGGGGACAAACACAGACACGCAAATGCACATACATATATATATATATATATATATATATATATATATATATACATATATACGACGGGCTTCTTTCAGTTTCCGTCTACCAAATCCACTCACAAGGCTTTGGTCGGCCCGAGGCTATAGTAGAAGACACTTGCCCAAGGTGCCACGCAGTGGGACTGAACCCAGAACGATGTTCACTCTTCACATTATATTCAGAAGTATTTAACCTGGCAGAGTCCTTACTTCTTTTCATTATATATGCATGGTGTGATTTGAAATCACCAAATACAAATGGAACACTTGGTCAATTACAATTGTTTTTTTCACTTCTTACAGCTGTAAAAAGTACATCTCCTCATGGTACTTATTTATAGCTAGACAAGGGAGCCAGCAAATTGTAAAATTGCTCAGTTATGGACATTGCACAAATCTAGTGTGAGGGAGTAGTTAAAGAAAAAAAATATGCTCACTCTTCAGCCAGTATTCCTACACTTTATCAATTCAGCCAATGATACACTTGTATAAATATGGGGATGTTGCAGCTTCTGCTACATAAACTAAGAACAATGAAAATCTCATTCTATAAAGGTTGTTATGTTTGTTTGTTATCTTTTTGTCTTTTGCATTTTTTCTTTTTTTTTTTGATATATATTTGTGCTGAACGGAAAACAAAACAAATTGAAAGTAAAAAAAAAAAAAAGGATTAAAATGAAAAGAAAACAAAAAACAAAAAATACTAAACAACACAACATAGTCCCACTCACAAATTATTATTACAACTTTAAACCACCATTTTACCATTCATTTTCTCCCACTCACTCAGTCACTCTTGCAGAAATGAAAGAAATCAATATTCCTTATTATCATGCAGCTAAGCAACTGAAGTGGATCCAAAACATGTCTTAACAGGCATTTTGCCAAGCCAATAAATAAATGAATAAATAAAATAAAGCACTTATCTGGTAGATTTGAATTAAAGCAAAGTGAAAAAAAAAAAAGAAAAATACCACCATCATCATCATCATCACCATTGTCATCATTATTCTCACCATCGCCATTATTATTATTATTATTATTATAATTATCATCTTCAAGAACAACAAAAACTGTGCTTTTAATAGACTTTTGCATATCCAATAGAAATTGGCATTTGTGCTGGTGGCAATCTATCGAAAAAGCGACATGATCATACTGTGGTGTGAATTAACATTATGGTTTTGGTGCCAACTAAGAAGGTAATTCTCAAACAGGTGCATACATGTGTGTGTATTACACACACACACACGTGTGTGTGTGTGTGTACTATACAAATGTATTTGTATATGTGTATTATGCATATAATTACGTATGTGTGGATTTCTGAATATGCACAGCCCCCTTTTACTGGTTATTGTTTATCCCTAAGACAACCACACTCGAACAGACCTACAATCCAAAGTGTCCAAGTCCCTGACCATCTTGTGCTTTGCATATTTAGGGCTACATTGTCCAATATGTCCTACTTACAAGACAGAATGATGTAATTGAGGGAAATCTGGTTGCTATTTATAGCAGGCTGATTAATCTGAGATTCACTACATTTTTTTTTTTACCAAATTCTCTCTCATTAACATAATAGCTTTAGAACTTATTTGCAATTAAGAATTCATTTGGGATGCACAAACCCAACAAAGTATACGTGAAAACAATTGAAAAATAATTTTAAATTCAGGAAATGGTTTAGAAATGCTTGCATAAAACACTCACAGACAGGCTTCAGCTGCTGGCCAAGCAAGCTGCCTCATCTCTCTGCCTTTTCTATGGGTATTATAGTGACCTCTGCTTCTTGCAACTGGCTGGACTCATGCCACCCCCACTCACCTTTAATTTCTTATTACACATGTTGTATCTAAACCCACCACAGGAACCTCACTTATCACTATGCCTAGAGCTTTCAGCCCTTTGGAATTCTTGCCCTGCTCATCTTTTTCATACAGTTGTTGACTTTTGATATCGTAAGTAGAACATCAATGGCATCAACTGCATTGGTCTAAGAGGACCTCTAAAAGCACTGCTATTCTGCCAGAATCAGCAATAAAGAAAAGTATATGTTAATGAATACATCTATGAAGTGAGAAAAGAAAAGAAAACAGATACGTAAGACTGAGAGTGTATGTGTATATAAATAAATGTGTGTGTGTATGTAGAGAGACAAACAAATAGATAGATAGATACACACACGCACGCGCACATGACTGTGTGGTAAAAAATTTGATTCCCAACTTCATGGGTTCAGATTCAGTCCTACTGCATGGCACCTTGGGTGAGTGTCTTCTAAAAGAGTTTCAAGCAAACCAAAGCCTTGAGTGGATTTGGTAGGAGGAAACTGAAAGAAGTCTGTCATTGCATGTGTGTGTGTGTGTGTGTGTGTGTATCTTTGTGCATGACAATCAGTGTTGGTGTGTTCACATACCTGGAACTTAGTGGTTTGGCAAAAGATATCAATAGAATAAGTACCAGGCTTAAAAGATTAAGTACTGGGGACAATTTGTTAGACTAAAATTCTTTAAAGCAGTGACACAGCATAGCCAGTCTAATGACTGAAACAAGATACATATATAATAGAATTTACATCAGTTTTGACCACTTGTTAGATGAACAAAACTACCTAACCATTGTATAATAATGGTAAATGGTTGAGCAATCCATAGTAACTTGAGAGAGCATGTGATAAAGCAGCTCCTTTGATTTACAAGTATAGCTCACCCAGTCAGTTTCCATTCCGCTCCTGTAGAACCCTTTTCACTCATAAGATTCTGGTTGAGCCAAGGCTAAGATAGAAGGCACCTCCTCTGCAGTAAAACTGAAACCAAGGTTTGATAGTTGTAAACTGAACTTCTTAAAGCATTCAGCCATGCCTCTTTGTGTGTGTATGCGCGTGTGCATGTGTATGCAGATGTGGCTGTGTGGCACCTGAGTAAGTGACTTTTATCATAGCCCCCAGTCAACCAAACCCTTGTTATTGGATCTGGTGGATGGAAAGGAAGAGAAGCACCTGGTTGTATATACGTGAAGAGATCTACTTTTCCAGTCTTTTGTGAAAACATGTCTGGCAATGGGGAAATATTACCTTACTTGGAAACAGATAGATGCCCTTCTTACAAGGAGCGCACCCAGCCATAAAAAAATCTGCCTTAACAAATTCCATCTAACCCATACAAGCATGAAAAAGTGGACAGTAAAACAATGGCTGCACACATACACACACACATCTATGTTAAATAATGTGTGTATGTGTATTGGTATATGGCATGTATGCATGAGTATTTAAATAAGTGTTTGCAAATAAAAGTGAAGGCATGCGAGTGTCACTGCAAAAGTAAAATACAAATACTTTCTAAATGTCCATCAGAGGGGTGATATGTTTAGGGCTACTACTAAGTCTCTTTATTCAAGTGATAAGTTGATGGGAGATGCATCTCCTCTTAGATATAAGATGATCTATTGCAAATAACATCTCTAGATAAGTCAGCTTTGTGGGATTTAGTGAATAGCACCCTTAATGAAAAAATTACCTGTTATTTTCTTAGTAATGCAGTCTGCCTGATGATGAAACATGTCTCATGTGGCCCACTTATTGAAAATGGTTGCCTGTGCCTGTCTTAAATGTTACTTATTTCATGCAGTAAATACACCAAGAATACTTCTAAACAATCTCGAACCTTATTCTAAAGAATAGACACTATCAAACAGTCTAGAACTTTGCTCTTGGTATCTAATGTCAGGTCAACAGAAAATAATCCCAGATCTAGAACCTTATATCAGAGGAGCACAAAAATCAGCTTAAGCCATTTGGAAACAATGCTTTTAGGATATGCAAGAACAAAAAAGAATTGTGAATGTATGCAAGCGAATACTGGTGGGTGTGTGCATGTGAGAGAGAGAAAGACAGAGGAAAGGAGAATGTATACCAGTATTGCTTTCTGTTTAAGCCACATAAAACAATGTAAGTTTCAGACAAAGGACAGAAGTATCTGGAGCAGAAGTGTTAAGGCTGCTCCCCCTGATGAAGAGGATTGGCTTGTAAGAGCACTTGTGCCAACACCACATAAAAGCACCTGGCACACACTGTAAACTGGCTGGCATTAAGAAGGGCATCCAGTTGTAGAAACCAAGCTAAATCAAACTGGAATCAGGTGCAACTCTCTGGCTTACCAGCTCTGATCAAACCATCCAACCCATGCCAGCATGGAAAACAGACAGACATTTCAGGCTTATTGTGGAAACCCAATATCACACATAGGCACAGATGTGGCCATAGGGTTAGATATGCTTCACAGTTACATGACTATTGTGTGCCCGCTTACGAAAGTATCTTCTATTATAACCTGAGTTGACCAACACCTTGTGAGTGGAAACAGGTTGACAATCTGTGATGAAACCCATCACATAGAGACACATTTTAACACAACATGGCCAGTTAAAAGAACTTGGGTAAAAAGATAACTAAGCTACTCAGTAAAGGAGATAAATAAAATAAATACCAAACTGAAACAAGTACTAGGATTGATATATAGGACCAGTACACTATCCAATGTCCTCTCCTTTTTTTTCCTTCTTCAGTAAGCATGGTCATACAGATAAAAAACTTGCTCTGCAATCAGATGATTTCAGGTTCAGTCTCACTACATGGCACTGGGACAAGTGCCTTCTACTGTAGCCCAAGGTTGACCAATGCTTTATGAGTGAATTTGGTATATGGAAACTGTGTAGAAGTTCACACCTTTTATGATAAGAAAGAATTTTTTTTTTCTCTACAGTAACTGTAGTGGATCTGGTAGACAGAAACTGAAAGAAGCCCGTCGTATATATGTATATGTATGTGTGTCTGTGTCTGTCCCCCAAACTTTGCTTGACAACCGATGCTGGTGTGTTTACATCCCCGTAACTTAGCGGTTCAGCAAAAGAGTGCGATAGAATAAGTACTAGACTTACAAAGAATAAGTCCTGGGGTCAATTTGCTCGACTAAAGGCGGTGCTCTTGCATGGCCACAGTCAAATGACCGAAACAAGTAAAAGAGTACTGTTTATAACAAGTCAAGTAATCTTATAGAGGATCTCTCACTGGCTTCAGTAATCGACAGTAACATATTTAAGCTGATTCAAAAGACTGTGATTCATCAATAGAAGTGATAATAACATTAAACAACTTAAATTATTAGTCAGCTTGAATGTCACATATGGTTTGCTTCCATTCTCATTTAAAGTTACTGCTTCACTTCACACATTATAAATATAATGCTCTTGTGAAAGGCATGAACATCATTAATTCTAATATATTGTTAAGCTCCAATAACTGTTAGAGACAGTAGTTCTTAGACGACAGTTCATAATAAGAATTACAAAACAATATTATTAGATGACAATCCATAAAAGATACAAAAAAGATAAATAAATCTCTGCAACCAACCAGTTTTGTTGGTTGCCATTGGGAAAAAGATATAATATGCTTGTTTGTGTATATATGAATGTATGAGTGGATTTGTATGTGTGTGTGAATGTGCATGTACATTTGTATACTGGGTACACTTGCATGCTGTGTATGAGCAGGTGTGTATGTGTGAGTAGATATTTTTAAGTGAATATATGTGTGTAAACTTGGATATATATATGTGTGTACATAAGTGAGTATGTATGCATATTATGTAAGAGTGGAGGCATATGTTGTATGAGTGTGTGGGCATGTGTGAATAAGCACATATGCCTATGTGTATGTATGAATGCACATGTGCAATCATTTACCAAGCAACTCTTGATAATTGCAGTCATCTCTATATGAAACCTTTGCAATAATGGTTCTTGTACGCATGAGAAACAAAATGCACACAATATAAATCATCATACACTTGAAAGTTGAACTAATGAAGGAGTGTTTACATGGCTACATGATCAGTTAGAAACAGCAGAATAATTTCCCTCAAATATCACACTGCCCTCTTAATCATATCTACAACACTTTTGATCAGAGGTTTTCCAGATCAGGTCAGACCTAGGACTATATAAGAGCAGACCTATGACAATCCCATTTTTCTTTATTTTCATCAGACACTGTACCCTGGACTATATCCACTATACCTCACCTGTTTTGCAAGACAAAAGTGAGTTATTTGAACAATTTTTGGCTGCTACTTTTAGTAGGTCAAGTTCATATTTTTCACAAGGTTATCATATATCAATAGATAATATATGAATGTTGTTTTTTTTTTTAATTGCTTAGTCAGGGGAAGTGGCAATGCCCATGACACATTGCAGGGTGATGGACATTGCCATTTACTCCTGATAATAAGGACGAAGGTTTCCTCAAACAGATCCTAGCAACTAAGTAGATACTGCTAAAGGGACCCAACCACAAGATGGTGGTCATATCAAACTGGACAATAGATTAAATCTACCACTTCAGTAGGACACAGCAGAATTGTTACTTGAAACACAAGTGGCTAGAACAGAGAGAGAGAGAGAGAGAGCAAAGCATCCTATCAGACACTCAAACAATTACATCAAGTCATCACGGTAGACTGGCACATACTGACTCTGGAAAGATTTGAACACAAAATGCAAAAAGCCAGAATAAATGCTGAGGTATTTTGTCCAATGCCTAATTATATATAATGAATCACTTAGGCAGTGAGCTGGCAGAAACGTTAGCACGCCGGGCAAAATGCTTAGCAGTATTTCATCTGTCTTCAAGTTCTGAGTTCAAATTCTACTGAGGTCAACTTTGCCTTTCATCCTTTCAGGGTCGGTAAATTAAGTACCAGTTGCATACTGGGGTCGATCTAATCAAATGGCCCCCTCCCCCCAAATTTCAGGCCTTGGGCCTAGAGTAGAAAAGAATATTAAGTCACTTCAGCCATGTAACCACACACATGCTTGTCTTGGAACTTTTTTTTTTCCTTCTCCAGACCTTTGGTTTCTCCTCTAACAAAGAGTCATGCTTGAAATGTTATATACCTGCTCTTTTTCCCATCTTATACAGAGCATCAAGCTAAAACATTCCATGTGCATGTCTTTTTGACTTTTGTTGTTTTGCTATTTTTAATTTTGAAGGGTTTAGTCAAACAAATTAGCCTCAATACATATTTTTTAAGACTGGTACGTATTCTATCAGTCACTTTTGCCAAACTGCTAAGTAATGGGGAAGTAAATAAACCAACCACAGTTGTTAAACATTGGTGGGTGACAAATGCAAACATACACACACATATAAATATGTGTATATGTAGGTGTGTACATATATCTTAGCTCTTAGATCTTCCAGTACTGTCAACACAATGAGTAACAACCCTTTTCCAGACATCTCAGTTACTCGTCTTCCTCCTAGTTCCACTCATGTTGTCTTGGAATGTACTGCACCGTAGTATTTAGGTATTTGCATATGTACAAGAAGTATGAACTTTGATTTTCTGTTGCAGCTTCCATATTCACTATTTTTACTGTGCCAGTGCCACATTAAAAGCACCCAGCACACACTGTAAAGTGCTTGGCATTAGGTAGGGCATCCATCTGTAGAAAGCAAGCCAAACAAATCAGACTGAAACCTAGTGCAGCTCTGGTCAAACCGTCCAACCCATGCCAACATGGAAAATGGACATTAAAATATATATATATATATATATATATATATATACATACACACAAACACACACACACATACATACATACATACATACACAACAGGCTTCCACACAATTTCTAGCTACCAAATTCACAGGTCGGACAAGCACTATAAAAGAAGAAAACACATCCCCAAGGAGCCATGCAGTAGGACTGAACCCATAACCACTTGGTTGCAAAGTGAGATTCTTAACCACACAGCCATGACTGCACCTGTATACACTTAATATATGTATACACAACAGTAAAGAAGTAAAATTTTCACTCAAAAAAGATAAAGAAAAAAGTCTAGCTTACTTGTGTGATCACATGAATTGCATTAGAGAAAAAAAAAAAACAAGAGGAGTAGTATAATAGGTTTACTGATCTCCTATAAAAAGATATTGATCATGAATAATGAATAGGGAAAATACCTGATTTCCAAGCCAACATTGTATTAAAAAGTAAAAAGTGATCACTCAAAAGCTGTTAGTGTGAAATTTCTGGTTTTCCTATTTGGTATTTAGGAGGAAATGTTTGGAGTGATATGCCTTGCCAATCAATCAGCCATTTTGGACACACGAATAAACAGTACTTTTGCAGAAGAGACAAAATTCAAACAATTTGCTTGGTACCTTAGTAATTGCAAACTTGGGATTACTACATATATCGTGTGTGTGTGTCCATCTGCATACACACAACTACATACACATGCATACACACACACACACACATATATATATATACACACATTCAAACATACACATGGGTATATATATATGCATATGTATATACACACATACTATACATATATATATATATGCTTATGTACAGATGTATACATGTGCACAGATATGCATAGACACATTACTTACTTATACACATATATAACTATAAGCATATATATATATATATATATATATATATATATACACACACACACACTTGTATTCATGTAAAGTCATTAAATTAAACATGCCCAAACACACTTGGACATGAGAAGACCTGATGCTGTAGAAATACTCCCAGGAGAAAATCCTTCTCTTAGATGACATGCAAAAACATGTGAATGATGTCACTGGATTATAGGCTGTGCACATCTCTGCATCTTTTTTTTTTTTTTTGCCTCACCCACAACAAATGCAAAATCTGTGATTCACAACAGGATAAGAAGGAAATGAGTTTTAATATTAGAACAATATAAGGCAGCGAGCTGGCAGAATTGTTAGCAGGCCGGGCAAAATGCTTAGCAGCATTTCATCCGTCTTTAGTCTTTATGTTCTGAGTTCAAAATCCCACCAAGGTTGACTTTATCTTTCATCCCTTCAGGGCTGATAAAATACTGGGTTTGATATTTATTGACTAGCCCCTTCCCCCAAACTTGCTGGCCTTATGTCAAAATTTGAAAACAATATTAGAATAATATATGACATGTTTGCTGTTTTGCATAAAGCTTGTTCAAGATAGAATTAACCAACTAAACTAACAAGAATAAAATATGCACATGTAAAATCACATTCAATATATACAAGTACACTTGAACATGAGAAAACCTTCCACTGCAGAAACAGCCTTGGGTGAAAATGTCCTGACAGAAAATCCTTCTTTAACATACACATATTCTTTTATTCTTTTACTTGTTTCAGTCATTTCACTGTGACCATGCTGGAGCACTGCCTTAATGGGTTCTTTTTAAGTCAAAGTAAGCTAAGTACTTATTCTATTGGTCACTTTTGCCAAACCGTTAAGTTACAGGGATGTAAACACAACAACATCGGTTGTCAAGAGTCGTTGGGGGGGAGGGACAAAAACAGACACATACACACATAAATATATACATATATACGGGCTTCTTTCGGTTTCCATCTACCAAATTCACTCACAAGGCTTTGGTCAGCCCAAGGCTCAAGGTGCCACACAGTGAGACTGAATCCAGAATCATGTGGCTGGGAAGCAAGCTTCTTACCACAACCACGCCCGTGCCTATATATATATACACACATACACACACACTTGTGTGTGTATGTGTGCATAGGTATATAATGCCAGTCTGTTTTTAACGCCACTGCAAGTAAATTATCTCGTGTGGAAATCTATCAAAATATTTGTACTTCATTACACTGGAGTGGCACTACATCAGACCTGCATTACAAGGTACATTCTACACTTCGAAATGCACTGACTTTCTGTCCAATCAAAGCCCACAATATTATATATATATATATATATATATATATATATATATATATATATGCACACACACACACACACACACATACATACATAAAGAGGCAAAAAGTCGATTACACGTAATTCGTCAATAAATTAACAGATTTATTGTATATAGATTCCAAGAATGCGCGAAATCCGTCAAACTGCAGTCAGCGGCCCACGGAGTGGCAGGATTTGAACTCAAAGTAAGAGTAAGTGTAATAAGAGAAACGAAAACAAAACCAAAGTGGTAATTAAAAATCCTCCAAATAGTACTGGAATAGATACGTTTTAGATAAATGGATAAATCAAAACCCAAAACAAACTTACTAAGACTAGAAAATGAAAGACAACAATAACATAGTAGTAGTGCACATAGCCCAATATTACGTGCTTCTTTGATGAAGTGGCATTCGCGTAAAAGCGCGAGTGTCTATATGCACGGTGACAAAGGATGGATGAAAAATTCTTAGCTCAGATGATTTTTGTGCACAGCTCCCCCTTCCGCATGTGTGTGTGTGTGTGTGTGTATGTGTGTGTGTGAGATGTCAGGGACCCACTCCATCAGTCTGCAATCGTGTTCTACGTGTTTAAGAAGGATTGCAGGCAGGAAGGCAGGCAGAGAAGATCGGGCAGGTAGCAGATTAGGAAAGCAAAAGGCATAAATTACCGTGCTATTAGCTCAACCTAATGAAACAGCATATATGCTAAAGAGTGGAAGTGGGAGGTAGGTGCAGCAGGTGAAATGAAAAAGGAAAGAAAAGGGCAACAAAAACATTGAAGAGTGTGTGTGTGTGTGTGTGTGTAAGTGCATACACATATACATATATGCACACACACGCAAGCATATGCATATATGTATACATACACACACAAATATATGCATATGCATACACACACAATTATATGCATATACACACAGATATACATACATACACAATTATATGCATATACACACAAATATGTGCATACACACACAGACAAATATATGCATATAAATACACACAAATATATAGACAATAATTATCATTTGATAAAGTTTTTTTTTTCTGTTGGGAGTGGACATAAAGAGGCAACTTATTTTTCTCATTGTTATTGCATTTTAAATCATTTTCTTGATAGAAACAATATATCCACAATTATCCACCCACCATCGAAGATTCTACGCTGTCGCGTGTGCTGCAACCAAACGTCTCTAAAACACAGCCAACCAAAGAAACGAAGGCACATTGGATAATGTGGTACTAAATCGATTTTAATAAATAAATAAATAAAAGGTATGGACGGAATTGTCACGCCTGTAAAGTCTGTGATCTATATTACGTCTGCTTGCTTAAGACAGGGCTGACTTTAAGATACAACAGCAATCAATCTGAGATTTGATGGCAATGTAACGCAAACGTTAATGCCACGAAAAGTGGACTAAATTGAAAAAGCATGCGATTCGGGTTTTCGAGTTCAAATTTCAACGGAGTAGACTTTGCTTTACCATCCCTCCTAAGGTCAATGAAAAGGGTACCAAATAAGTCCTAGAATCGATTCAGCAATTGACATAAGCTCTTTTCCACATTATACACATAGATAATACTATTGAAAATCAAAAAAGGGAAGACGCTAAAATCAATATTACAAAAAGTACACAAAACTGTTGTTTAGTCGTAGGTCAGCCCTAATCGAGTAAACCTATGATTAAAAGCTTTCAAGCCATTACTATCTCATCTTTTGCATATCAGACATTACTGCTTTGTCCAATGTTTTTGTTGTTTTGTTTTTCACCTTTTAAGATAGTACGGGTGTGATTTTAATGGAAATTTAGATTTCTACTTTTAGCAGGTTAGTCAACTACATAGAAATCCCTTCGTTGGTCCAAAATCTAACAATGACGGTCATGAAACTGAGAATATTGATCGTGATTTTTAATTATAAGACGACAATAAGCAGAAGTTAAGGCCATTAATATGCTATATATAAATATATATATCATCTGAAGACTCGCACATTGAAAATGAGTAGAATCAAGTGGAATCAGCCATCCATTTAGCTTCAAATGAATAAACATTACATGTACTGGATACTCTTTCTCTGGTCTTGTACTTCCAAACAAGTATTTAATCCATATCAATTTCACATTTTCTATATTCTAAATGTTTTTGAAACAGTGTAACATTGCTTAATTGCACCATTTTTAATATTTGCGCAGACTTCGCCGAGGTCGACTTTGCCTTCCATCCTTTCGAGGTCGATAAAATAAGTACCAGTTAAGGACTGGAGCAATATCAACCACCACCCGAAATTGTTGGCCCTGTACCAAAAATTGAAACCAAATTTTGTGCAGACTTCCTCCATTACATAAATTGTCATTTGCATCGGGATGATGTATTTTGATTTACGTTTTGAGAATATACCTGTGTGTGTGTGTGTGTGTGTGTATATATTGCGATAGAAGTGATAAAAGACGGGGGTGATAAAAGTTGACTGTGGTAGAGCAAAAAATAAAAAGGGGATTGTTTGCTTTATCAGAAAAAAAATGGAGAAGGTTTTCAAAAGGGAAAGGGCACCAACAACTTAGGAGTAAATTTATTACAAAATAAAGAAAAGAATGTCTATATGGATGGGTGTGGGTGGTTTGTGATGGGAGTGGAGGGGGAAGCGGTGGTGGTGGTGTTGCAATATGTTTGTTGTCATTTTGGTTTGATCGTTTACGGGTTACTACAACATTTATCAACTTACTTCCGTGTAGCAAGGGGGAGGGGAGACACATACACATACACACACACACGCGCACACGCACATATAGACAGACAGAAAGACAGAAAAGAGAATGAGAGCCAGAGAGAACTGACTGACAGGCAAAGAGAAGGTGAATGCGAAGAGTGAGATTGTTGTATTTTAGAGAAACAGAAGGTGGGGGGAAAAGAGAAAACAGAGGGGCATAATGAGCAGAGAGGGAGAGAAAATACACATCTGGCAAGTTTCCACTTGGCAATGAACACGCAATCTAATGTATATATGTATAAGAACATTTATACATTATATTGCGGAGAGCAAAGTATATTTGTCTATATAATATTCATATGCAAAATCTATATATAACTAAAAGAATATACACCGATATACATTATATATCAGTGTGTACTTGCATATAATACACACACGCGCGCACGCATAAATGTGAGAGGAGATAACAGTAAGAGATGAATTGTTGTTTACCCCTAGGTTAGCAATATCTGAAATTACATTAATGTATCCTTTCCTTTTTAAAATAGC
>NC_142933.1:78693637-78706137 GCF_046866305.1 Octopus bimaculoides
ATGAAACAGTCTATATTAAACACATTCTATAGCTTTATAAATAAACTAAACAACAGATAAATACTGTAAACAAACAAAAAAACATACCTATGAAGGCTAGTATTGCGACCATATCGCTTCATAGCAATAGTAGTAGTATGTAATAGTAGTGGTTATAGTAATGATACCCACTGTAGCAGTGGTAGTAATAGCGGTGGAATTTTACTGGGGTCTAACATAAGTGCTTGGAAGCACGAGCAGCAATACTTTACTGATAGCCATTCAAGCTTATTCTCCTAACACTCTAGACACACACACACTATATATATATATATATATATATATATATATATATATATATATATATATATACATACATGTATATACATACATATATATAGTGTGTGCATGTATGTGTGTATATATATATATATATATACATACATGTATATACATACATATATATAGTGTGTGCATGTATGTGTATATATGTATATATATATATATATATATATATATATGTGTGTGTGTGTGTGTGTGTACAGGGTGTTTGTAGGAAGAATGAAAATATGAATGAGGTTTGGATTGGACAGAAACAATTAATACTAGAGTAATACGAAAGAGAAAGCAATGTGTGTATATATATATAATTATATGGGTGTGTATGAGAGAGAGAGATAGTGGAAGTAGCGAATGTGAATGTGGAGCTGACAAAAGAATATAAGAGTAAATAGTGAGAAAGAACGTTGACAACAAACAAACAATAAAGAATCTCGTGCGCAAAGATTTGTTTGTTTCATTTTTGTATTCCGTTGTTCTGTTATTCTCTCTACTACCGAAGCATTCGAGAACGTGAATGTTTATTATTTTTCTTTTTTTTATTAATTTTTATTTTATTTTTTTTGCACCGTCGAGTTCTATTAGTCTCACTTTCTCATTACATGCACAAATTCTTTCGATATCTCTCATATATATATATATATATAATGCATATTTAAATATATATACATATATATATCGACAATAGCATAGCAAAAACAAAAGAAAAGCAAATTAATACATACCCAACGCATCTAAACGACGATAGACAATTACAGACATTAAGTGGAAGCAGACAGACTGACAAATCCGGAAAAGACTTATCAATGACACACACACACACAATGAGATAGCTGCAGATAGATTTCCCAATTATATATATATATATATTATAGACAGAGAGAGAGAGAGAGAGAAAGCTATTAGTATCTTTATTCAGTACAGGTAGAAAAATATACTGAGATTGACTTACAAATATTTTTAATACTTCCATCACAAGCACAAAGCTGTTACCATAGAATGACTCATTATATATATATATATATATATATATATATTCTTTCATTTCGTTCCAGATTTCATAATCTAATTAAATACATGCACAGACATAATATAATGATACACTCTAACACATTTAGCGGTTACTCTTATATTGCTTTTCAAGCGAAATGGAGTCTGGAATTTCATGATGGAATACAAATAATTATTGTTGCAATAACAATTGCTGTAATAATAGTAGTAATAAGATGTAAAACGAGAAGAAGTAAAATTTAAAAAAAAAAAATTGCGGATAGAGAGAATGGGAGACTATATGACTAGTTCGCCACTCTTAAGATGAATTTCTTTGAAGTGTCTAGGCATCTACACACTGACACACATAACTTACACATATTGGTTGTGATAATGTTGTTGTTGTTGTTGTTGTTTTAACCACAGGTCATCCTTAAGTAGATTTATTATCAAATGCGCTACGTCTAGTCTTTTATTCGAGCATAATACATCTAATACAATGTCAGTTTTAGATACCAGCTTCTTTAAGATATGAAGCTAAGATCTAAAGGAAATTTTACTGCTATTTTTAGCAAGTCGAACGACCAGGTAGAGGCTCCCTTGTTGGCTCGTGATAATTATAGGCTGTTTGAGGTGGACAGCCAGATTAGTCAACAACATCCAAGCCGAAACAACCTAGTTCCATACACAGTCATCGTGATACAGGTTAATTTATGTATGCTCCAAAAATGAAAAAAAGAAAAGTAGGGCTTCTTTTTTCATGCATTTACCGAAATAATTACTCATTTTTCTTTATTTATGCGCGCATAGTGATGAAGAAAATTATTAGTTCTCATGCCAGGTACGTGCGCGTGTTGTGTGTGTGTGTATATATATATATATATATATATATATATATATATATATGACACACACACAATTATCAGGTGAAGGTAAAATATTAAAGGATTCATTAGATTAGGAAGCAGGTTGGGGGTAGGGAGCAACGAAAGGTGTCAAAACAACCCTGAGTTGTTTAGCCCCAGGTCAACCTTCCCTGACTAGATTCATCATCATAGGCGCTCCAAATGTGACCATATTGTCTCTTCTTTCAAATAGATATAGTGTACTGCTGACAGCATTATCGAGTGTGTCCTTTTTTATTTTAGAACGGTATAGTCTGATCTGAAGGTCTGACATCTATTTCTAAAGAAAGGTCGTACAGGCTCCCTTGCTGATTCGTGGAAGCATGACTAATCGGTTGTAGCTACAACGGGTGAAGAGGAAGGTACCAAGAAATTCTTCGTGGATGCGACGAGAGTTCAATAAACAAATAATCTTTGGTAACTAAAATTAACACAGATTTTTTAAGCTTCACCAACAAACAAGATATTATCAATGTGGTATCCATACCTTTCCCAAGGGTTTTAGCAACATAAACTGAGGTTAAGAAAAAAAAAAATTATTTTTTTGACTGGAAATCGAACTCTGTTTTGTATATTCGGTTCGCCGGGAGGTTATTTTCTCATCTATACAACTGGCTAAAATTACCTCATATTTTTGGTATGACGTGATTTGTTCGCACTGCTCTTTATACACACTGACGCACACGCATATATGTATACACGTTTAGAAAACATTTCATTCTGAAATTTCATATATATATATATATATATCGGACTAGCTCACTGTGTGTGTGTGTGTATCTCTCTCTCTCTCTCTCTCTCTCATATATATATATATATATATATATATATATATAAGATACACACGCACAGAGCTAGTCCAGACAGGATTCTCACATACACAGAGCCGAAGTAAACGCTTGAAAATTCTTATTACAGAAATTGTGCACATATTAAACAGACATATATATATATATATATATACACACACATTTAAAAGTTACAAATACATTGGATTCAGTTCAGACAATTATAAGATTATCTATACACAGGCACGCCAGACACATACACGCAAACGCAATTAAACGCACACACGCAATGCGTATAGATTTCACAGAGGAAAGACAATTTCGACTAAATTAAAAGAAAATTGCAAATTTAGGATATAAAAGGAAAAAAAATAACATCCATGATTGAAATAAATACATAACACAACCCATATAGATAACAAGCACACACACAGATCAGGGACACACGCACAGAAAAACATATCTAAGATTCCTTTAAGTCTGCATAAGTAATACATATGGAAGTAAATCTCAATATATAAAAATATGGATATAAAAACAAAGATTAGAAATAAAAATAGTTTTTTTTTTCTATAATGCGGACAAGTATTTTTTCTGTGCGAGAAATACGTATATTTTAATTCCCAGAAACTCAGCTTGAATTTCATTGAAAAACAACTTTGACAAAACTGAAAGAAAATTCTATATGAAAAGAAAAATATATAAAGAATCACATCCAGGATTGATATTGGCCTTTGAATTTGATAAATGCGTAAATAAAAAGCCTTACCATCAGATCCAATAACGATTAAATTATTTTCATCCATTTTAAGTAAACTGTAGCAGCTGTTTTCTTCTTGGTAGAAGTAATAAGCTCTTTAGCCTGGTTTTAGAACAGATAGAGGCTTTTTCTGTTGTATCTCTTCTGTTCGTTTGGGAGACGGTCTCTTTTTCTTTCCTTAAGTGTAACATCCAGGACAAAATAGAGGTAACAATTGCTTAGTGGTTTGCTGACTGACCGTCGTCCGTCCGTCCACCCGTCCGTATGACGGCCACACCCGGCTATGACAATAGGCGAGACACAGTAATAAAGAAGACATATACATACGTATAATAAACATTCAGCCAACACATACACACACGCACAATACTTAGAAAATGATCGGTGGTGAATCAAGCAGCAGTAGTAGTAGTTTACACTAATTGAAGTCTCGGCGAGTCGGTCACAGCTCTAAAAACAAACACACACATTTACATTAACAATATATATATATATATATATATATATATATATATATATATATATATATATATATATATATATGCGGGTATATATGAGTGTGTATTATCGAGAAAGACAGACGGTGCTTGAAGCTAGACTACAACAGAAGAGCCATCCTATTTCGGTTGTCAGCAGAAATATGGACTTTTTCCAAGCGAATAGCGCCATCAGTTAACACTGTTGGAACATTAAATACATCCTTGTATTAATTGGCTTGCTATAGACATGAAAACGATTGCATTCCACTCGCAACTATTTGTATAGAATATATATTTATATAATTTTTAATTTATAATTACTAAGAAGTAGTCGATTTACGCACATTCGCAATACGTACATTAACATACACGCTTGTGTGTGTGTGAATATGTTTTCTTATTTATGAGTTATGGTGAAACATAGATGCGTTTTACGGTTAAGTAGCAGCTGTAGGTTTGGTTATCACGGTACTGTATTCCATTCAAACCCCACACAACACAACACCAAACTCCTGAAGCCGAATCTTTCTATCTAAACAGCTGCTGCTGTTGTTATTGTTGCTACAAACTACTATACGCAGTAGGGTCGGTGTAGACGGAAGCGTGTATTACTGGCTGGCTTAGTGGTGGTGGTGGTGGTGATAGTAGTTAGTGGTGATAGTGCCATCTACACTTCAGCTGAATGGTAATATCATATGATGAAGCTGAGACTATTTATAGAGCGAGCTCGAGAGCCATCGATGTTAATGACCATTTGACCAGAGCAGTGGGATGTGGCACCAACATTCCTCGTTCTACATATATAACTTCATTGTTTTAACAATTTGCAGGTCAACTTACCAATGATGGTTAGTTACATTGGAGAAATACACACACACACACACTCTCTCTCTCTCTCTTCGGTGACCTTGCTACTATTTCCTTTCTGTTGTTTTTGTTTAACTACTTATTAAATTCATGTTTAAGTGCAGCCTAACATACTCTCCCATATCTATCTATCTATCTATCTATATATATATATATATATATATATACACACACACCTTTTCTTCAATCTGCACGTGTGTGTGTGTTTGGCTTTGTTTACTGTTTTATATATATTTTTTTTTTCAAGAAGGCCTACCGTGATAAACATCATTCGTTCATCCACTTTAATTACTGTGAATTATGAGATAGAACATGGATTTATAAATACGTACGAAACGATTTTTTTTTTCTTAATATGCTTAGTGATATAAATTGGGCCGAATTACATATGACAACAAAAAAATCAGGTGCGTTCTGTTGTTTCGTGTAGATAACTGAAATAAAATTAGGAATCGAAACGCAAACAAATGCAACACTCACGTGCACATATATATGTAAATATATATGCAAATATGTGTGCCATATGCTTGTATGTGAGCGTTCTGTCACTAAGTGAAATATATATATATATATATCTGTGTGTGTGTGTGTGTGTAAGTTAGCTAAAGAGAAAAAGACTGGCAGCTGTTGCCAATAAAATCTAAGTGTATATATATAGAATATAAATTACATCTGATCGAGACTTTCATTTAGAGCTTATCATATTTAGGAGAACAATATCCCTTTTGTTACCACGAGACGTGGTGAAACCTGTATATGTAATTCAATTTTAATGAAATACAGTAAAACATACACACTCTCAAACTATATGACTAAACCTTTCCGAATTAAATTTTAGTTATGCTACACGATTATTAGCAGATAAGGAAGTTGTTTTTACTTTTTTCTTTTGTCTTCTAAAAAAATCGATAGAGTATTGTATAGTTTTCAAAAATATAAGAAGGCTTTGCTAACTAAATAATATATATATAAAGAGAGATGTATATATTTGTGTGTGTGTCATTGTATCTGTGTTTGTTTCACCACCACCACCACCACTTAACAACCAGTGTTGGTGTGTTTGCATCTCTGTAACTTAGCAGTTCAACAAGAGGGACAGATAGAATAAGAACTAGGCTTAAAAAATAAGTCCTGGCAACGATTGTTTGACTAAAACCTTTCAAGGTGGTGCTCCAGCATGGTGGCAGTCAAATGACTGAAACAAGTAAAAGAATAAAATAATACATTGTACAAATTTATACATAAGAACATTTGAAGAGAAATACATTAGGGAATAAGACTCATGGTATTGCATTAGGGTACATTTTTACCCCCAAAAGATGTTAGCTACTGCGAAAGGTGGTAGTGGAATGATAGTTACTACAAGGGTGAGGTACACTATCTTCTATCTTATAGTTTATTTTCATCGAAATTTACTTGAGGGGCAAAGAATTTATCAAAAATTGTTTGATGTTTGAGGTGTGGCATCTCTTAGTACAGCTCAGCATAGAAAGTGAGCTCATTTGCAAACTCCTCGTGTAATTTTTATGTTACATTCACGATTAAGGTTGTTAGGAAAAATTTGCAGACCTTCCTCTTTTATAAATGGCAAACCTTCAACAAAGTTCTTTGCTGTCAATTTGAATATGATTTCCATAATCTCAGCTGTAGTCTCAGCTTGCTCTTGTTCTAACATCAGGACAAAAAAAAAAAAATGTTTGTACACCAACTCTTCAAAAACGCTTAGTCAAATCAGAAGTAAATTAAATTTTGCATAACCTTTCAAAGGCCTTGGATTTTCAAAGAGATACATGATAAGGGACTTCAATTTCATGTCACCACCAGTATTTTCTCCCAGAGAAGCACCAGATAATTTTTGGGAGCTTTAACCTTTTAACATTCTAACTGACCATATCTGGTCCAAATATTGTAGTTGTTTTATGTTTGAACTGACCATATCTGGCTATCACACCCACCCTACAATGTCATTTTAAAAATAAGCAAGCACCTCATTGAAATCTCAAAGCTTCAGGAGTAATTCGAAACAATGTGAATAAATAAACATTATATTTGACAGAATAATCTGAATTCTAGATTAAATCCTAGTGTTGATTCTTCTTCTCAAGAAATAAAAGTTTTAATAGGCATGGTCTTCCAGAAAAGTGCAGATCCATCAACATTGTATACTTGCTCTGGAATCTAGTTCTCTTTAGCAATCATTTTTATCAGCTGCTCAGGATAATTAGCAGTAGACTCTGTGGAAGCACTGGCAGCTTCACTAATGTTTACTAACTATGAAAGGATTTTCATTAGAAGTTTCATTTTTTAGTTTCAAATCATTATATAAGCACTTGGCTTTTTAGAATTAACATTGTACTGATCAGCACATTACATCAAGTTTGATCCTCAATCCATAGGTTCAAGAGGCATCCCATTTTAAACATCACATTAAATCTATGCAAAAATAAGGTCTGAACAGCTAATGGAGTAGCTTTTTTGAAAACTTTGCTTAATTTTCTCACCATTGTCATGCATTGTTTTCAATGTAGATGTTGTAACCTTTAGTGTTTAAGCAACGTGTGAACCAAATCTTTTTAAATTATGAAGTTTAATATCCAGTGTACTCTTTTTAAGGTTCCTTTTCACAGTACTACCTTCATTACTACTTCATAGCTTCTTTCAAAACATCTTGAATTGTAGGTAAATTCAATAATAGTGGCAATCAACAATTTCCAACAATGTAGTAAAAGAAACAGTACCAGTAAAGAAATGTTTTATTAGAGCAAAAAATTGTTGTCATATTCCTCTGAATGTAAGAATGGAAATGAGATGATAGGATGAAGGAGTGAGGTGGGAGGAAGTATTGTATGATTACAGTTAGTTAAAGGATTACCAGGTTCATGGGCACTTCACTCCTTGCACCCTTGACTTGAGCCATAAAAACTACACATGCTTCTCCCACATACATGTGTGCCAGTGTGTTGATATATAATATATGTAGCTACAGACATTGCCCTCATGCTGATATTATTGTTGTTGTTGCCAGTTGTCAAGATAAGAAACTCCTTCTGAAACAACAGACAATCATGTGAGATAATGTGGTACCCGAGTGTATTTTAAAAGTTAAATGAAATGTCTTACCAACACAGCCACAGCATTTTTACAAACCTTACATATGTCTAGGGGTACATGTACTCAGTTTGAAAATTCCCAAGTTAGTAAGGTCCATAAGCTTGGTGTTTATTAGAGATGCTTTTAACTTGAGTACCAGCTTAAGTTACAGTCAAAATCTCCTCATTTTCTAATATCCAATTAGTTTCCATTTTATCTGGAGTTACTTATATTTAAACCACATTTCACCAGATATGAAGATGAAAATAATGATTGCAACTTTCTTACCAAACAAGTTAAATGTGGGTTTTATTGTCTTGTACTCATCACAGAGTCACATCATAGTTCCTTTTACTTTGAATACAGTTGCAATAAACTTTTCTGCATTTTGAAATTATTTTGGTATTTTAAACCATCTTCACATAGATCCTCTAGCAATAACTATGGTTATTTTCATCCTCCTCCTCCTCCTCCTCCTCATCATCATCATCATTATCATCAACATTATCATCATCACTGCCATCATCATCCCTATTACCACCATCATCACCATCATCATCATCATCATTATTATCACCATCTTAACATACACTTTTCCATACTTGCATGGGTTGGTTGGAGTTTATTGAGGCAATCAGATACCCTTCCTCTTGTCAACGTCACCTGTTTCCAAACAAGGTAATATTTCCCTATAGCCAGACATATTTTTGCTGAATATTGGAAATGAATGACATTCATTGACAGCAATCACATGATATTAAGATAAGACACAAGAATGCATATGCTTACATACATATACATATGCATACAGATGCAAAACAGGCTTCTTTTAGTTTCTGTCTACCAAATCCATTCACCAGGCTTTGGTTGCCCTGAGGCTATATAGCAGAAGCAGAGGCACAGCCAGGTTATAAAATTAGGGGAAATTATCACATTAAAAAGGTGTTGTGACGCTTACCAAACAATTATTAACTCATTTCTCTGATATTGCACAAAATATTTCATTAGCTATAATTGTATTCTACATTTGTGTAATTGTATTCTACATTCATTAATATCATGTTTCAGTAACAATGTCATTATGTATGAAACTTAAAACTACTGATATAGGTGTGATGTGAAAAAAAACGAAACTTTATAGGATCGCCCAGTGTTGAGAGGTTATGACGTCAGTGTTTGTTTTGGTTTTCAAAATGTCCTGTAATTACAGAAGATTGAGCAGACAGTTCAAAAGTATGGAGGATTGGTCAAATACAGTAATGACTCCAGAAAGTTCTTCCAAAACCATGACTCCTGAAAATTCTTTCAAGGCAAAAAAAAAAATGATAAAAAATGATATTCAAATTTTATCCCACAAGTGAACTAAAGAGTTTAAAGAATTGTAGGAAAGGCACCAGCTTTGAAAAATGTGCTCAGGGGAAGGGGTCGCTCCTCTTACTCCTCAATTAGCTACACCACAGAGTAGAAGGCACTTGTCCAAGGTGTCACATGTAAGATTGGACCTAAATCATGTAGTCAGGAAGCAAACTTCTTAACCACACAGCCATACTTGCACCAATCTCATCATCATCATCGTTTAATGTCCGCTTTCCATGCTAGCATGGGTTGGACGATTTGACTGAGGACTGGTGAAACCAGATGGCTACACCAGGCTCCAATCTGATCTGGCAGAGTTTCTACAGCTGGATGCCCTTCCTAACGCCAACCACTCTGAGAGTGTAGTGGATGCTTTTACTAGCCACCAGCACGAGGGCTAGTCACATGGTACTGGCAACGGCCACGCTCAAAAAGGTGTTTTTTATGTGTCACCTGCATGGGAGCCAGTCCAGCGGCACTGGCAACGACCTCGCTTGAATGATTTTCTAATGTGCCACCAGCACAAGTGCTAGAAGGCAACGCTGGTGACGATTACGCTCTAATGGTGCTATTTATGGGCCACTAGCATGGAAGCCAGACAGCTGCTCTGGCAATGAACACGCTCAACAGTGCTGTTAGTGCTCCACTGGCGCGGTGACCAGTCATCGAGTATGGTTCAATTACACCAATCTCATTTCTTTTAAATCATAAAATTTGTACTGTAAATCACAAGCCAGTATTTTCAAATAAGCTAAAATGACATGCAAAACATCATGTTAGATACCTTACACTTAACCAACCAATAAAACTAGTTGTATTTTCTTATAGAAATATCTTTTGACATAATTCCAGAAATGTAATGAAGCAAAAGTATTTTGTCTTTCAATCACTGAGAGTCATATTTGCTTCTCCAATTCATTTAATATTATTTAAGTTTTCAAAGATATCTACTACCTACTAAATAAATTACAAAATTTTTGTCATCAACTGTTAACAAGAATCTCAAGAATATAAAATAGCTTCATGAATCATTTCTGGCAATTGTTCTGTGATAACCATCTTACATCAGTGCAAAGCAGTAATCTTATATGGGCAGTAGTTTATCTTCACAACTGTTTGCAGACACATTTAACATTAGCCATTAATAGTGTGGATGCATTTTATTGCTGAATTTAATATTTCTTTTAGAACAACAGATGAAGATGTGCGTTGTATGTATGTGTGTGTGTGTGTGTGTTTTATAGCAAATAATAGTGTGCAAGCATCATTTCTTGATTGTTTCCCTGTAACAAATTTGAAAACCATTTCTCTGGTCCAGTACAAGAGAAGAAGCACCTGGAGTACAAGATACAGTGTTTCCTATTAATATTGGCATGCCTGTGCAGTTAAGAAGCTTGCTTCCCAACCATATGATCTTGGGTTCAGCCCCACTACATGGCACTTTGGGCTAATGTTAAATGTATCTGTAAACTGTTGTGAGTATAAACTACTGCCCATATAAGATCACTGCTTTGCACTGTTGTAAGATGGATATCGCAGACCCACAAATGCCTTGTGAGTGAATTTGGTTGACATAAACTGAAGTCTATTCTCTCTCTCTTTCTCTCTCTCTCTCTCTCTCTCTCTCTCTCTCTCTCTCTCTATATATATATATATATATATATATATATATATATATATATATATATATATATATATATATATACATATATATATATATATATATATATATATATATATATATATATATATATATATATATATATATACATATATGCACATATGGGTACAGAACATCACCAACAGTGTAAATAACATGAAATACATAAACAACGAGAAAAAAAATGGAAAACAGGACAAGTAAACAGAGAAAGGACCCTTCATCAGTTGTCAGCTGTCTATCTGCTCCTCATTTCGAGCATTCAATGAATTTTATTTTCATTCTGATAGCTTGCGACATTGGCAGTTGTGGTGTTTTCTAATGATTTGAAAGACAACAGCTTCATGATCAGTTTATCTCACATATGCCAAAAGAGCACCACAATGTTTCTTCTAGTTCATTCTTTCATATGTATTGTGAATTTACATGAATTTTAATAACTTTTGAATTAGCTGTGCTTCACCATCTTGGGTATGAGACTTTTTGGCACAGTTGTTTTGGTGCCACCTATCTGATATTGCTGATTTGATGATAACATATTTGACATCAGACATTATAATGTCTCTCTTGTTTACTCCCTCGCCTTTTCTCTTTCTCTCTCTCCTTCTCTATCTATCCTTCTCTCTCACTCTCTCTTTCTTACACACACACTCATACATTCCCTCTCACTGCTTGTGAGTGTGAGCACATTTCTCTTTAAGTGTATGGAGTTCAAGTAATAAATGTAATAAATTGTAATCTATATTTTTACTTCTCTCTCTCTCTTTATCTCTCTCCCTCTCTTTATCTTTCTCCCTCTCTCTATCAATCTTTCTCTCTCTATCTCTCTCCCTCTCTCTATTTCACTCCCTTTCTCTATCCCTCTCTCTATCCCTCTCTCCTTCTCTTCATCTTTCTCCCTCTATCTGTATGCATATTTCTGCACACACATACATGTGTGTGTGTGCGTGTGTGTGTGTGTGTGTGTGTGTGTGTCTGTGCCTCCAGTACCAAAACAGGTTGAATATCCAGTCAACCATGCCAAATCAGCAACATCCAATCCAAATGTCCATGTCCAACCATCTCATTCTTCCCCCTCTCAACTCACTTCACCTATTCTACTGCAAACAGTATTGTTACTCAGTGCCATGACTTCGAAGTCACTGTCATCCCTCTCTAAAACTGTTTTATGCAAAGCTGATACATTGATATTGTTGGTTTAACGATTGATTTTTTTTTTCCAGTACTGCTTTGATTGTTGATCTATTTCAAATGCCTCTTTTAGTGATTTAAAACATTTCCATTTTG
>NC_142933.1:78708637-78778637 GCF_046866305.1 Octopus bimaculoides
TTCAATGAAAAGCATCTGAAAATCTGCACTAAATTTCCCAAACTTTTATTATTTCGTTCATAATATTTCCCACTCCACCGTAGTCAGTCGCTTCTTTTCCTTATGACACCATCTGTCATTGGAAATAACACCCTGATGTATATAGTCTGGATAGTTAGGGGTGTGACTAGTTATGACTCTAATCCTGTTTGAGGCTTTTAACATTCCTGCTGCCACACATGAATGCTCTATAGCCTTCCCAACTTACTTATTGCCTTCTATATTTTATTCTATGCCCTGCTAATCTCTCTATAAATGTCTTTTCAACTGGGTCAGTGGAGTAGACAATTCTAACTCTCTCTTTCTCTAGCTGCACTTCATAATAACACTTCTCTTTATCTTTACTCTCATATCAACTGAATACATATATGCTTGTATCATTGTGCTTAAAGATTCTTTCCTTGTTTTTCTTTGTCCTTTTTATATATTTTCAATGTAATATTTTCTTTCTTCTGTTACTTCACAAACTGTTTAGCATGCTAAGCAGCTTGCACTTTCAATATCTTTTCATACTTCTTCCAGAATTTATTTGGGAATCTCACACAAACATAGCTAAGATACACCTGCTACCTATTCATTTCCTAAGTACACCAGTCTTTTAGCCTGATGGTTATTTCCATTTTTGTCTCCACTCCCACTCTGTGAGAAATGAATCTCCTTAACCCATAGTGAAAACAACTGGTCTAGTTGAATGGCTGTTAAAAAATCAAATTAATGACTTATTTATCCAGGCAAGCTTGTTTAGCAATACAGGCTCTCAACAATAAGTCTGTAAACCAGTTTCAATTCTCACTTGTAGACATTTGACATGTTAATAACTTTGGGAAAAAAAGATATAATGATTAAAAACAAGTACATCCTTCTTTCTTTCAAAGTCAATAAAGCTAATCACCCATCGATGGATACCTTTGGTTTGTATTATATTCAACAAGGTAAACCTGTTTAGCAATATAAGCTCTCAACAATACAAATTTGTGAACCATTTTAAATTCTTAATTGTATTTATTTGAATTTAATAACTAACGATTAAAGGGGGAAAATATGACCATTTAAAAGACAAATACAAGGGGGTACTAAAAAATTCCAGGCTTTAAAGGTATCAAAAGGGTAGAGCAGTCACTCCTGTAAAGGTAACTGCTCTCCCCTTTCAATACCCTTAAAGCCAGGAACTTTTCAGCACTTCCCTCATACATCCTGTTTCCTTCAAAGTCAATAAGGTTACTCACCCATTGAGGGATACCACTGGTTCTCTTCTTTGCTCTGCACTACATCATTTGTAGATATCAAACTCCAACTTCAGAGTACAGTATTGTTTTCATTGGAATTTTCTTGACTATGGTCTTCGACCTGCTGCATGGTCTGCTAGCACACATGCAGGATATTTTTACAAGGTGTCACTTGTATGGATGGCCATTGACTCACAATGAGCTTACCTGTCCTGCAGAGTGTCCACAACACACTCCTCACCTGGCAAGCAAGTTTGGGGAGCCAGTTTAGTTACTAGCCACATGACTATGAAACATTATACTGGGTTTAAGCCATTAGCATTTAAATTAGCCATATCCTACCTCCCAGACCAGACTGTGTGCTGTGTTCTTGAGCAAGACACTTTATTTCACATTGCTCCAATTCCCTCAGCTGTAGAAATGAGTTGTGACATCACTGGTGCCAAGCTGTGTTGTTGGCCTTTGTCTTTCCCTTGGATAAAATGGGTAGCATGAAGAGGGGAGGCTGGTATGAATGGATGACTGCTGGTCTTCCATAAACAACCTGGCCTGGACTTGTACCTCGGAGGATGGAAATGAATGACACTACTTGTATGACAGCAACGTTCATTTACAGCTATCACACATTGTCAAGACAAGGAAACACAGGCACACACATGTACACACACACACACACACACACACACACACACACACACACCACAGGCTTGTCTCAGTTTCTACTTAACAAATCCACTCACAAGGCTTGCCTAAAGTGCCTCCTGATAAGACTGAACCGAAAACCATGTTACTGTGAAGCAAACTTCTTACCCACACAACTTGATTTTTCTTTTATTTGTTCATTATAGATTAGGGATAAGAGGAAAGGCAGCATTCATGATCCTTTTGCAAGGATCAGAAACTCATAGGAGAAAGGGAGTCTGATTCTTAAATCCTTAGATCTAGAGTGGCCTCTACTAAAAGTATACTAAGGCTAAGCAATAATGTTAAATAGAGCAACTATTGAGTCTACCTATCACCTGTATTAATTTTTGCTGATGTGATCCAATGAAGGACCTGTCTTTACATGGTCACCTTGCTTGCTAGAAATAGCAGATAGATCTTCCTCAAGTCACACACCCTACTATCCTAAAAAAAAAAAATGGACATGTTTAAAATAAAAACTGGTCCATAGTTGTCTACTCATAGGAAACAGATGGGAAGGTCACAACTGCAACGTCTTTGATCATGGTTCTGTCTGATTAAGGTTGATCTGAGATTTAAGAGTAAAAATGACTATTGTTGATACAAACCATGAATAGTTTCCTCAAATTCTAGTTAGTAATTTTTTTCTTTTACCTGTTTCTAGTTTCACTCATTGGACTGCACCATGTCTTGAAGGTTAGGGTTAGGGTTAGGGTTAGGGTTAGGGTTAGGCTGGGGCACTGCCTTGAGGAACTTTTAGTCAAATGAATCGACCGTAGTACTTATTTTTGTTAAGTCTGGTACTTAATCTATCACTCCCTTTTGCTAGACCGGTAAGTTATGGGTACGTAAACACACCAGCACTGGTTGTCAAGTAGTGATGGTGAAGAAATAGAGACACAAAAACACAGACGTACAGATATATATATATGTATATATATAAATGGACTACAAACTACTCTGGAATCTGCACTTCAGAAGTATTATTCTTTTATGTGTTTAAGCCCTGAGGCTGCTGCCATGCTGGGGCACCGCCATTAGGAAAAGTATCTTTACATAAAGTACATGTCTGAACAAACAAGAGCGGATTTATTCACTAAGTTAGATCATGCTATCTGCATATACTGCAAGAATATCAGTGTGAGAAAAAAATTCTGCATAGAGTTTGATACTCACCTGATATTGTCTGAGTGTGCAAATTAATTCATCCTAAGAAGGTGCCTCAATTTAAGTGCCTAATTGAACTAAATATATATATATATATATATATATATATATATATATATATATATATATATATATATAGGAAGGGCATCCAGCTGTAGAAACTCTGTCAAATCAGATTGGAGCCTGGTGTAGCCATCTGGTTCACCAGTCCTCAGTCAAATCGTCCAACCCATGCTAGCATGGAAAGCGGATGTTAAACGATGATGATGATACACACACACACACACACACACACACACACACACACATATATGATGGGCTTTTTTCAGTTTCTGTCTACCAAATCCACTCATAAGGCTTTAGCTGGACTGAGGCTATAGTAGAAGACACTTGCCCAAGGTGCCATGCAGTGGGGCTGAACCCAGAACCAAGCTTCTTACAATATATAAAAGCTGAATTAAAAAGATAAAACTTATTTGTATATATATATTAATTAAATGTTTATTATTTACAGTTTTGTTAAATGTATGGTCCTGTGCTTTATTTATTATCTACTCACATAGAAGAATGAGTGAGAGTAACCAAAGCAGGGCTATTTTATCCCTCTTTCCAGTTCCAGTCTGATTACTACCACCCACTCTACTATCAAGTGAGTAGCCATGTAGCTCCTCTCCAGCAACAAACCTGCACTGTTCTAGCTCCTTCTTTCATACATTAATCTCTCACAGCCTAAGATAAGTAAGCCAAGGTGGATACAGTACACTATCAACAATTCTGGAGAAGTTGTTGTCTAGCATCAGGTCGGTTTTGTTCAACTAGATTCATGAGCAAAGATACTTCAACCATGACTGTTCTGTCATTTTGTAAAATAGAGACAGCTTTGTGTAAGGTATCCTTTAAGAAAATATATTATGTAATTTGGAGATTTGGCTGTTATTTCTAACAAATTGAGCAACCATATTGTGACCCCCCTCACTGGCTTATCCAGGGAAATAGAAGAGACATAAGAATTGATTCAGTCTAATAGTGAACTTTAAAGATGTAGAATACTTGGGATTTTATTAAAAACTTGCCTTTTGAGTATATGAATTTTCTTGAATTGAGATAAAAATGTGTGTGTGTGTGTGTGTGTGTGTGTGTGTGTGCATGTGTGTGTGTGTGTGCATGTGTGTGTGTGTGTGCATGTGTGTGTGCGTGTGTGTGTGTGTGTGTGTGTGTGTGTGTAATAGGTGCATAGATTCATTGTGAAACAGTGTTCTTGTGAGCATAAATTTTTCTTTTGAGACATTTTCTCACTGTAAACAGTAATCCAGCTTTTATAAAGCTGTCTTAGCAATGTGAAGACTATGCGGTCACCATGAAATGTTATTCTGAATAATAAAGTCTCATATTTGAAGAAAAGAGAATGGATTTGGCTGTGTATTGTTCATGATTAATGAAAATGCAGTGTTGAGAGATTATTTTCTCAAGATAGATAATATCTTTACTTTTATGAAGTTAAATGAAACTAAGCTCTAGATACCTTGTAGAAATTTTTTAGGTCACTGGTCATGGAGAATGTAGAGGCCTGGTAGGCGGTATCAAACCAGTCTTGTGTATAGGAGAGTAAGAGAGAAAGTGTTAAGGTGTGTGATATCAAATGTATAAGCAATGATATTGTTAGAAATGACAGTAAGTCAAGTTGTTATTGTTTAGCCACAGGCCAGCTCTGACTCAACAGATCTATGATCAAAGATTTTCCAGTCATGACAGTCCCTGACTTTTTGTTTTGATATAATATATATAGAATCACATTCTCTGATGTATTCTTTTTAAGCAAGTAGAGTATGATCTGAGGGAGAATGGGGAGCTATTTCTAGCAGACCAAGCAACTACAAAACGGCCTTCCATGTTGAGATGATTATCAAAGAGGCCACTGAGCTTCGAAGCACACATAACTAGATAAAAGCAAAATTTAAGAGTTCACCATTAACATGTACTGAAAGAAACCTACTAATCCAGGGGATTAGTGTCAGATGCTGAACATTTCTCATGTCTGCCATCATTTGTGACTTAACTGATATCAGTATGTGACCAATGGTTAGCAACAGGAGAAAATCTGTTTTAATTCTGCTGAAACCAAACCAGTTGTCACACAGATGTAAATGAGGGATAATTTATAATTGTTTTGATATAAAGGTGTTGGAATGGCTATGTGGTTAACTTCACTTAACAGTAATGTGGTCACGAGTCCAATTCTTTTTAGTAGGCACTTTGAGCCAGTGTTTTTTACTGTTGCTTTATGCCAATGAAGGCGCATGACATAGTGGTTAGAGCATCAAGCTCACAATCATGAGGTAGTGAGTTCGATTCCCGGACTGGCCTTTCTCCAATCCACTCAGCTGGAAGTGAGTAAACCTGTGATGGACTAGCATCCTGTTCAGTAGTAATGTAGTTATCTTCATGACTTATACACTATGAAAATTGTAGCAATGTTTCATTCCCTAACCAGATGGGCATATAACAACATGACAACCAAAATTCAGGACCTTTAGTGAGACAAAGCTTTATGTATGATGAGACCCAGACTGCAAAATGGATGCAACATAACATGTTGAATGGAATCCCACCCATAAGGGACAGTAGCGGGATGGGGCGAAATGACTGTTGTACAAAATAAAGATTAATACCAAAGCCATCTTCTGGTTACTTAAGAAATTATTATTATTATCTCAACTAATACTGCAGAATTCCTGAAGTAGATCTAACAGCAATATACCTTGACTGTGGATGACACCAGGTAAACCAAACTGTGCCAGTGCTCTACGAAACACTTCAACACACTAATTGACATATACCCATTAGTCCAAAATATTAAAAAGATTTGTTTTGTATGTAAGGGAACTATCTATAAAATTGAGGCAAAACCGATGGAAGAATAAAGTGAATCTGGAAGTAATCCTTTTGGTAAGGATTCAGAAACATGGATACGTCCCACATGTCTTATTTTCTCTCTTGCTTATACTCTTTTATGGGTTGTGCCTTCAGAAATAGCTTTACCATATAGTTGCAGTTGCTGGTTTCCTCCATGTTGATCAAGGTATGCCCAGACTATTGAGCAGGATTACCATTATAGTATGCCATTTTTTAGGATAACTAGCAGAAATATCTAACGTTGCCTGGATTAAAAAAAATAATGAAATTCGAAAATGCCTTTTAGATCTCTAACATGACACATGGATTATGCAGTTCTCAACAGTAATTAGCTGAGGTACAAACTATTAATGTCAATAACATATTTTGTCCAATGTTCTCACTGTAAAAATTGTTAAAAAAAAACAGGTAGTTCTTTGTCTTTGCAATCACCTTCAATTGTCAGTACTTATTTGAAACACACTGAACCTAAAAATGCATAAACTTGAGAAGAACCAGCCTGCAGGCACTCCTCTCCAGTTAAAAAGTACATCAACTCCATGCAAAATACATTTAAATGAGCATTCATTAGAACAGCATTCCCACATGCATTCTTTTCAAGTTATTTTGATGTTACACTCGCTTGCCCTAAGCCTTATTGCACGCAAATGGAGAAAACATTCACTGTGTATATATTGATCACTGTACGCCAGCGTCTAACAGCTCTGGCTTTTTAATGCACAAAAAATTGAAATTATTTTTTTTCTGTGCCTCTGATTAAAATTTTCGAAAAACAAACCCAGCCACATTACTTGGAAAAAAATAATCTTTATTGAGCTGGTTTTTCGTAAAATTTCACGCCTGGGAAAGGCAACAAAATCGCCCCTCCCCACTTTGAATGGGATATTCCTATCTTAAAAAGTAATAATCGATTATCTCGGTAACCATGGGAGTTGGAGGGCAATAAAAATCTCCTGAACATGAGCGGACCATGCTGCCGCTCTGTTCTGAATTTCACGCGATTCCACTGCACCATTCTCGAGTGAATCTGTCAACACTCAATCAATCAAGCAATCAAGAACACTGCAATTTATAGTATAGATAAATATTCTCCCATCGTATGATAATGACAGCTTTCTAATGTTTATATATATAATTTTGATATATATTATTTAAAGATATTCACAGCAAAGAGAATATTAAAATATATAAAAATAAACAAATAAAATTTTTTATTTCCCTACCACATGATTCCAGGTTCAGTCCCACTGTGTGGCACTTTGGGCAAGTGTTAACTAGTATAGCTCTGGGTCAATCAAAGCCTTGTGAGTAGAGTTAGCAGATAGAAGCCAAAAGAAATCCATTACACACACATACACATACACACACACACACACACACACACATGAGGGTTGGTGGAAAAGTTCACAGACTGATTATGAAGGAGTGATGCTAGAGCTGTGAAATCTTGCATGCATTAACTTCAACTCTTCTTATCGATAACTGCATTGCTTCTTTCCTGGTAAACTGATATCTGACTGTTGAAAGAAAACTTCAAATGTAACAAGTTGTGACTTCTCTTGAAAATAGACAACATTTGGCATTGCGCTGTTTTCAAATATCTACAGAAAAAAGATTTAGCTCCTAAGGACACTCATGCTGACATGATTGCTACATTAGGGGGATGATGTCCCAGCTTTATGAACAGTGCAAATATAGGCAGCTGAATTAAGGAGGGGAAGGAACAGTCTTGAAAATGACTCAAAGTCTAGATGTCCTGCATCTGGCACCACTACAGGAAACATTGATCATGTTCACCATATGGTGATGGATGACAGGCAATTGTCTATAAATCAAATAATCAATGCTATTAGCACACCCCGTGAGAAAGTAGAGAATATTCTGCACAATAAACTTGGTATGACAAAAGTTTCTGCTTGGTGGGTACCACGTTTTCTGAAACATGGTCAAAAGTGCTACAAGCTGATCTCACAGAAGAAAATCTGACATTGTTTGAGGCAGATCCAGCTGGTTTCCTTTAATGTTTCCTAAGCTAGGATGATTCTTGGGTTCATCACTTTGAGCCAGAGACAAAAAAATCCCCAAAAAGTCCTCCAATAAACAAGAAAAACAATAAAAGACATTGTTTAAATACTAAATTAACTTCTGAATTACTCTGCACCAAATATATTCTAATTTAATGGCTCTCAAATTTTATTGTGTTCTAAGATATTTTTTCATTGAAGTTATTATTTAAGAAGAGCTGTGATTTTTCTTAGAAGTATTTTCTTAAAAAATGAAATATTTAAACAAAGCAGAATATTTATTGGTAATTTAATAGATAGAACTACTTAATAGATACTAGGTAGAGTTATTGAATGCTGCATAGTATCTTGGGCAAGTGTCTTATACTATAGCCCAGGGCCAATCAAAGCCTTGTGAATGGATTGGGTAGATGGAAACTGAAATTAACCTATCATATACATATATTAGATTTCTATAGCAGGATGTAAAAAAGTGTGCCCCTGATGATCTATTGCAGTTAGGCATCCAAATGCACTTGGAATCCCCAATGCTGAGTTCTAAATAACTGCAATGTAGGAACTAAATATTAATACTGGTGTTTATCTTAGTGTTCCACTATAAGTGGAGTGAAGGCACATGGCTTAGTGGTTAGGATATTTGGATTTCAGTCATAAAGTTCTGAGTTCAATTTATGGCAGCATAAATTGCTCCATTTCACTCAGCTACCAAAAATGAGTTGTAACTGTAATTCAAAGGGCCAGCGTTATCTCATTCTGTGTCATGCTGAATCTCCCTGAGAACTATGTTAAGGGTACATGTGTCTGTGGAGTGCTCAGCCACTTACATATTGATTTCATGAGCAGGCTGTTCCATTGATTGGATCAACTGAAACACTCATTGTCATCACTGAGAGAGTACCAGTTACTTAATTTTCCACAATACATACA
Organism: Octopus bimaculoides; assembly: GCF_046866305.1. NCBI lineage: Eukaryota > Metazoa > Mollusca > Cephalopoda > Octopoda > Octopodidae > Octopus > Octopus bimaculoides. The sequence goes on from NC_142933.1 coordinate 78,717,618, forward strand.
TACATACATACATACATACACATATGTGTATGTGTATGTATGTGTATGTTTGTGTGTGTATGGACGTGTGTCTGTGTTTTATCCCCTTGTCTTGACATCACATTCATTTCTAATCTAAAGCCACGGGGGAAATATATTACTTTGATTGGAAACAGTTGAGGGTTGGCAACAGGAAGAGCATACAGTTGTAAAAAATCTACCGCAATGACTCTGTCTGATGCATGCAAGCATGGAAAGGTGAATATTAACACTGTTGATGACAAATGATTTGTTGAATATTCTAAATTCTTTTTATATATGATTCTTTTATTCTTATTTTAAAGGTAGTAAAATATTGATATATGGATGTATGTTTTGTTAAAACTATTAATACAGTTTCGAATATTTTAATTTAAATTGCAATGTTGTTCTAATTTTTAATTTTTTTATTTGGAGCCGTGGATGTATGGTAAGAAGTTAGTTTCCCAACCACATGGTTCCAGGTTCAGTTCCACTGCATGGCACCTTGGACAAGTGTCTTCTACTATAGCCTCAGATCGACTAAAGCCTAGATAGTGGATTCAACAGACAGGAATTCTGTGTGTGTGTGTGTGCATGTGCACGTGCGTGTATGTGCATGCGTGCATGTGTGCATGCGTGTATGTGTGTGTGTGTGAGTGTGTATGTGTGTCTTTGTGTCTGTTTGTCTCCTACTACCACGTGATAACTGTTGTTGGTGTGTTTACACTACTATAACTTAATGTGGTAAAAGAGACCAATAGAGTAAGTAGCAGGCATAAAGAAAAATAAGTACTGGCATCAATTCATTTGATTGAAATTCTTCAAGGTAGTGCTCCAGCATGGCCACAGTCCAATGACTGAAACAAATAAAAGACAAAAGATATATGATAATAGTATAAATCTAAATTAAATTTCATTAAATATGTTCTCACCTTCTTTTGTAATTTCCCTAAATATTAGCATAATTGGCATTAATCCATGTAAATATGTAAAAGGTGACACATACTGGATGGATTAGTTTTAGAAAATATATGTAATAATCCACTGAGTAAAATTAGCTTATATCTATTAAAAGGATAATCTACTGGGGTTTTTTTTTTCATAGAAAGATGATCTCTTTAAACATCATTTAGTGAAAGGAACCACTGAGTTAGAAAAGGGCCAAGAATCATTGATTTAGATCCTATATTCTTCAGAACCTATATTCTTCAAAAGCTTATATTCATAGTAGTGAGGATTTTTGCAAAGTGTATCTTGGTTTGAGAACAGGTACACTGTGTCCCTGTGTGTGATATTAACTAAGAGGGTTGGTAACACAAAGGATATCTAGCAGTAAAATACTATTACAAAATCCTATCCAGTCTATGCCAGCAGGGACAAGCAAGCATAAACCAATGGTGATGATGATGATGATGATGATGATGATGATGGTGGTAGTGGTGGTGGTGGTGGTGGTGATGAAGGACTTATGAAGGTGGACAGGAGAGCAATATGATAATTTGAGGGAGAGGAAAACACTGCTCAGAACTTCTAACTTTGTTGGCCATGATTGATAGGTTTCTCTTTTTTTTTTTTTTTTTTTTTTTTTGTTTTACCTTGAATGAAAGTTAGTCAGTATTGAATGTGTGTAAGAAGTTTTGATGGAGTATGGCAGTAAAAAGATGGAAAGAGAGTGTGTAAAACCAGCAGGAATTAAGAGAGAGAGAGAAACAGGAGAGATATGATTAACTCGATATACAGTCTAATCTCGCAAGATACTGTTGAATGGAAGTGACTGTGCAGGAAAAGTATTAGCAACTGCACGAAGGAGAAAGAAAGAAAGAAAGAAAGAAAGAAGGAGAGAAAGGAAGAAGGAAAGAAAGAAGGAGGGCGGGAAAGAGATTATTGCTAGACTATTGATATAGTCATACGAAGTGAGAGATAATGATGCATGTGGAGTTGAAAGATGCCTTGAGTTGATGGTAAAAAGCCTCTGTACACGAGATCCTGAAAATATTTATTCAGTAGCATTATTATTCTGTTAAATTTTAAAACTGTATATATAAAAAAAAAAAAAATGATATTAAATTGTAGTTGTTTTTATTTTCATTTTTATTTTTCTCTAAATCAAACAAATCCAAATCGATATCAAATTTTCTATTAAAGTGAAACTCTCTAATCCCTCTCTCTTCTCTCTCTTTTTCTCTCTCTCTCTCTTTCCCTCTCTCTATCTATCTATCAATCTATCAATCTAACTATCTATCTATCTATCTATCTATCTATCTATCTATCTATCTATCTATCTATCTATCAATCTATCTATCTATCTATCTCTTCAATCATCATCTGCAGTAACTTCAACAACCCCAACTTCTTGCTGAGTCTACTCGATCATAGCTGACTTGGTGGTGGTGGTGGTGGTGGTGGTGGCGGTGGTGGCGGCGGCGGCGGCAGAGGTGGTGGTGGTAGAGAAGCTATACAACAACAACAACAACAACAAATCCTGGCTATCTTATTTGGCCTATAGAAACCCAGTGGAGTAGTAATTGAAACTTATGCAATTTTCATCAGTTTACACCAATTAATCTTCTCTTCTGCTCGTTTTCCAATGACTCTGGATTTTCTTTCTCATTCACTGTTAATGATGTCATTGTCTCAAACGCCTTATAGGAGTAGTAGCAGATCAGTGCTTCCTCACCTTATCTCTCTTTGCATTAAATTACCCACAGTTCTACACACTCTCTGGTTATCGTTTAGCCCCAGGTCAACTCTCATCAAGCAGACATATAATCAAAGACATTCCAGCCTTGACCATCTCATTTTCTTATCTTTTTTTTTTTTTGTATATTGGGCTGTGTGGTAAGAAGCTTGCTTCTGAACTACATGGTTTCAAGTTCAGTCCCACTGTGTGACACATTGGGCAATGTGCTTTCTCTTATAGCCTTGGAATGATCAAAGCCTTGTGAGTGGATTTGGTTGACAAAAACTGAAAGTAGCTTGTTGTATGTGTGTATGAATATATGTATGTGTGTGTATATATATATATATATATATATATATATATATATATATATATATATATATGTATGTATATATATATATATATATATATATATATATATATATATATATATACACACAAACACATATATACAGACACACACATATATATATACATATATGTGTCTGCACTTGTCCCCACCACCACTTGACAACCAGTGTTGGTGTGTTTACATCTCCATAACTTAGTAGCTTGGCAAAAGAGAATGATGGAATAAGTACCAGGCTTATGAAAAAAAAAAGCACTGGGGTCAATTCATTTGACTAAAAATTCTTCTATACAGTGACCCAGGATGGCTGTTGTCTAATGACTGAAACTAGTAAAAGATAAAAGATAAAAGATTAAAGGTATCAGAGACTACATTATCTAATGTGTTCTGCTTCCTTTAATATGGTAAGGTGTGATTTAAAAGATAGTTGGCAGCTATTTCTTGCAGTTTGAAGGATTATGTAGAGGCTTATTGGTAATTCATGTTAGATAATTTATTGAGAAACTATTACTTCTCTGTTGACTACCTATGTCAGTAAACCCATTTTCATTCTTTCTCACCTCTTAACTGACGGATCTTGTAAGCTCAGCAAATACAAGCTGTTGTCATACAGGTTAAAAAACGAGCTTAGAACAGGATGTAAGCATGCTGTATGGTTAAGAAGTTTTCTCTACAACCCTGTGGTTCCAGGTTCAATTCTTCTATGTGCATTTAGGGCAAGTGTCTTCTCTCATAGCCTTGGGATGACCAAAATCTTATTAATATTATTATTAATATTATTATTATTATTATTATTATTATTATTATTATTATTATTATTATTATTATTATTATTATTATTATTCATATACACACAACAGTTTTTGACCATCTTTCAAGTGCTTAGAACCCTCCTGATAATCCTCGCTGTCCCTAAGAGATGAATGTTCTGTAGGAGCTCCACCGGTCATTCTATTTCAATCTCCTTCAGCCATTTGTCTATATCTTTGCTATTATTATTATTATTATTATTATTATTATTATTATTATTATTATTATTATTATTATTATTTCAGACTTTGGTATGAGGCCAGCAATTTTAGAGGTCAGGCTAAGTCAGTTACATGAATCCCAGTGCTCAAGTAGTAAAGACCCTAAAAGGATGAAAGGTAAAGTCAGCTAGATAGAATTTGGACTCAGAACATAAAGAGTTGCAAGAAATATCACTAAGCAATTTTCCCGATATTCTAAGAATTCTGTTAGTTCTGCCTTAATAATAATGATGATGATGATGATACAGTACCAGGCAGTGGCCCCCATGGCTTTTGATCTTAACTGATTGGAAGTGTACATTATTTTGTCTTGGTATAAAAGATGGTCTACAGCAAATATTCTGCTCAATACCATAGATATGCTTGTCAGTTGCTTGACCTTAACCAGTTAAACATGTCCCTTGGTGGCTGATGATATGTGCACCTCTGATCACAAGTAGAAATAGTCAGGAAGCACCATAGCCATGTGTTGGGAGGAATTCTTTAGGTTTTGAATAATTCATCTCTGGAAACATGGGTGTTTCGTACATCATCCTTAAACAGACCTTATTCAGGGACCTTTTGAGTCAGATGATCAACTTGACCTGAAGAAAATTCTAACTGGGCTCCACCTGCAAGGTCATGCACTGTTTATCTTGATATGAGATCACCATGTTGTGCACATATGATTGTGATGCATATGCCTGGTGTACCCTTGTCAGACAGGTAGTTATGATAGGTATATTGGGCTTTATATATTTGTATCTCAGTGTCACTCTGGTGTCATGAGCTGCTTTCTCACTCAATAATAATAATAATAATAATAATAATAATAAAATATGCCAATACACAGATAGAGAAATTAAGGCCAATAGACTAGATATAGTTGTCAAAGATCATGAAGGAAAAAAATGCTTTCTAATTGATGTATCAATACCAGCAGATAACAACGTTTCCCTAAAAGAAATGGAGAAACTTTCAAAATACAAAGACCTGGAAATAGAGGTAACTAGAATGTGGAATCTAAAAGCAGAAACAATTCCTATCATAAAAAAATATTCAGACAAATACATAACAAAAACACCAGGACTTACAAATATATATTACATACAGAAAATTGCACCACTGAGCACTGCACACATCCTACACAAAGCACTTTCAATACAGTAACCATAAGAGCATCACAGCAAACCACAGCACATACCCAAGGCACACAGAGTTACGCTCGGTAGTGAAGTGAAAGCACGCTATAAAAATAAAACTACTGAATAATAATACTAATACTACTACTACTACTACTACTACTACTACTACTACTACTACTACTAATAATAATAATAATAATCCTTTCTTCTAAAGGCACAAGGCTTAGAAATTTTAGGGGAGGGGATAAGTCAATTGTATCGACCCCAGTGTTTCACTGGTACTTAATTTATCAACCCAAAAAGGATGAAAGGCAAAGTCGACCCTGTCAGATTTTGAACTCAGTATGTAGCAGCAGACAAAATACCGCTAAGCATTTCGCCCGGCATGCTAATGATCCTGTCAGCTCGCCACCTTAATAATAATAATAATAATAATAATAATAATAATAATAATAATAACTAGCAGCACCCATGGAAACTCCATGGTGAATACAAAACTTTTAGATGATTGTAAGTTTATAGAGAGCCATAAAAATTAGTGTTCCTTTATAAATTGTATATTCTGCATTATTTTCATTTAAAAACACCTTTCAGTTCACCTGGATGAGGCTGTAATTGAGGGAGCATGACTTTCCCATTCTCTCAGCACTTCAGAGATTCATTTATAAATTTAAGAGCTCTTAAATGATTGCAGAGAATATTTATATCACCAATGTTGCAACTTTCAACCATATGTTTACAGCTTTTTTGACATTCTATCTTATTTTCATCTTATATTCTATCGTGTGGAGGCACGTGGCTTAGTGATTAGGGTGTTAGCATCATGATTGTAAGATTGCGGTTTCGATTCCTGGACCAGGTGACGCGTTGTGTTCTTGAGCAATACACTTCATTTCACGTTGCTCCAGTCCACTCAGTTGGCAAAAATGAGTAAAGCTGCGATGGACTGGCATCCCGTCCAGCTGGGGAACATATATGCCATAGAAACCAGGAAACCGGGCCCATGAGCCTGGCTAGGCTTTAAAAGGGCGCATTTGATTTTTTTGATATTCTATCTTGAACACTTTCTTTTACCTGTTGTAAATACTCTATACTCTTTGATTCATATATTCGCTTCTATATACTGTTGCTCCCAAGCTTGCTCTAGTGATTTGATCCTCTGCTTCTCTTTATGTCATTGCCTATACCACCTCATTCTTTCTCTTGTTAGCTTACATCATCTGTCATCCATATTTTATGAACAAATATCAATTTTCAACTGAGCAGATGATAAATAATTGCACTTATGCGCATGTGTTAAGTGATAAGCAATATAAAAAATTTGGTTCAATTAAAAAAAAAGACTACAGTTTTTACTATCCAATCACCATCATCATCACCACCATAACCATCTCCACCACCACCATCATTATCATAGTTTTCAGTAACAAAGCTCAATCTAGGTTGTTTGCCAACCAAGATTATTTCATTTCAGTTCAGTTGTTTGTTTATTTACATCTACTTTTTTTTTTGCTGTCAATACAAAGTTCAAATAACAAATTTAAAAAAAAAAAATCATAAAATTCACAGTTATTTTGCAAAGTTATTTCACTTCCATTGCAAAATCTATCTTTTAATCAATAAGTTTATTATTATTATTATTCCTTCTTCCATCCACCCATCGATGTATTTGTCAATGTGGTTAGACAGATGAATAGATCGCCAGACAGAAGATATAAAAAAAAAAATTGAATATTAAAATGTTATTTTCTTGTCAGTTACAATTATGTATGATGTTTAAAATTTCCCTCTGCTACACACTTTATCTTTCTTTCTCTCTCTTATTTTCTCTACCTCTGACTTCAACTAATTTTTTTAACCATGTCATTCCCCTCTTCATGTCGTTATCATTTCTCTTTCACTTCATCTCTCACCTCCACTAACCACAAGATAGCTTAATGCATTGGCTGGCAATAATATCACTACTCTCTCTCTCTCTCTTTCTCCTCTCCCTCTCTCCTTCTCTTGTTGCCCCACCACCAGAACATCACCCCCTGCTAAACATTGTATTTCTAACTCTCTTCCTCTCAGTCACTCCCTTCAACTAACTTTTTAATCACATAATAAGTGCCCAGCATCGCCTTTCTGGCACTTGTGCCCATGACATGTGTAAAGATTTTTGAGCGAGATCGTTGCCAGTGCCCCTGGACTGGCTCTTGTGCGGGTGGCACATAAAATACACCATTTTGAGTGTGGCCGTTGCCAGTAACGCCTGACTGGCCTTCGTAGGATTTTCGAGCAAGATCGTTGCCAGTGCACCTGGACTGGCTCTTGTGCGGGTAGCACATAAAATACACCATTTTGAGCATGGCCGTTGCCAGTACTGCCTGACTGACCTTTGTGCGGGTGACACGTAAAAGCACCCACTTCACTCTCAGAGTGGTTGGCATTAGGAAGGGCGCCCAGCTGTAGAAACTCTGCCAGATCAGATTGGAGCCTGGTGTAGCCATCTGGTTTCACCAGTCCTCAGTCAAATCGTCTAACCCATGCTAGCATGGAAAGCGGACATTAAACAATGATGATGATGATGAATAAGTATTACATTCCCTCTACCTCTTCTCTCTCCCTCTTATTCTTTTTCCTTCTAGCACTCTTCCTCTCTCCCCCTTTCTCTCTTGCTCTTCACTTTTCCCTTCAACCAATCATGTAATAGCGTAACACATTTCTGACGATCTCTAACTGTGGAAAGAACCTGTGGAAAAGGTTGACCCAGGAAAACATGGGACAAGGTGGTCGAGCATTATCTTCAGATGCTGAGTCTCACAGAGAAGATGACAAGGGATTGAGACCTTTGGCAATTTGCTGTGCCTCAGAAGACATGTTAAGCCAAGTGAAATCATAGTCGTAGCCAGTGCCAGTAGTATGTAAAATGCACCCACTACATTCTTAAAATTGTTGGCATTAGGAAGGGCATCCAACCATAGAAACCAATCCAAATCAAACCGAAGCTTGTTATAGCTCTCTGGTATACCAGTCCCAAACTGTCTCACCCATGCCAGCATGGAAAAATGGATGCTAAATGATGATGATGACGAATATAATAACACTTGTTTCTATTATAGGCACAAGGCCTGAAACTTTGGGAGAGAGTGCTTGTCAATCACTTTGCCCCATTGCTTGATTGGTTCTTATTTTTATTTTAACGACCCCCAAAAGGATGAAAGGCAAGGTTGACCCTGGTGGAATTTGAACTCAATGTAAAGAGCTGGAAGATACCACTAAGTATTTTGTTCAACACAGTAACAATTCTGTCAACTCGCTGCCCTAACAATAACAACAACAGCAATGGTAAGAATGATGATGATGTTGATGGTGATGATGATAGTGATGATGATGGTGATGATGATAGTGATGATGATGATGATGATTAGGAGGAGGAGGAGGAGGAGGAGGAGAAAATGAGAAATCGTTTCTAGTTTAGGTACAAGGCTTTTACAAGGATGAGGAATGGAGCTGGGGGTGGGGGTATTATACAATACAAAACAGAGATTAGGTGGTTTGATGCTAAAACATGAAAGTCAGTGACCTTGAATGGTACACTGAATCCAAAAAGTGATGTTAATAGAATTTATCTTCCTAGATCCAGAAGCGGTTTGGTTAGAGGTTTGGTAAGAGGTTTGAAAAAGTATATATATATATATATATATATATATATATATATATATATATATATATATATATATATATATATATATAATAATAATAATAATAATAATACAAATAATATGTGAGTATATGCATATATACGTACATGTATGTACATACCTACATCTACATGTATATATAGATGCATATCTGGGTACAGGACATATATATATATATATATATATATATATATACATATATATAAAATGTGGAAAGCAATATTGTTCAATACATAAAGAGAATAATGTTGAACAGTGACTGTTGGAAGTAAATCAATGTGGCATTTTACAGATTGAAAGTTGCATTGATTATAAGAAAAGAAAACAAGAGAGAGACAGAAAATGTGAAAGGATAAACTGATGCATGGCCAATTTATAAGAGACAAGGAAAGTTGAGTAGATAAGCATTTGTTATTGGAATGGATGTGAAGATCAAACTGTAAGGTCATGACAGATTCCCTTATAGGTACAGCACGGGAGCAATCCCTAAAAAGTAATAATGTGAAATATAACATTGACAAAACTGTAGTCACCATTATGTAAATTCTAAAGAATGAAAGGAGAAACAACCAGCATATTGTGAGTGGAGTGTACTAGAATACACTGGCATAAATGGATTAGAAAAAGAAGCATAATAGCATTGCTAAGATTGTACTATGGATGTCATATGTGAAAAATAAGCTGAATAGAATGGAAAAGTGGTATATGCACTAGCCTGATTCAGATGAAGTGAAACCATTTTGGGTCTTCAATATCCATTGTGAATATGAGATAAATGAGAGGAGACCTGATAATGGTTGTTGTTAAAAAAGGAAAACAGAAGACTTTGTTGGATAATTGATCCAGCATTGCCAGGAGAAAACATGGGAAAAGAAAAAGATTAGGAGAATATAAAAAAAATTGAAGAGAGAAATTTCCAAAATATGGAACATGAAACAAGTTGAAGTATTACCAATGGTAGCATGTACACCTTGGGAACAATAACAGCTAAAATAAAAACATAGATTGCACAATATGGAATTAAGATACATACAGCTCTTTTAAGAATAATGTGAATTCTGAGGAGAGTTCTTTAAATAAAAAGAAGTCATTTGTTATGTTGTGCTTTCTTGAGATAAATATTAGAATAGGATCAGGGTGTTAAAACGATGATAAAAATTGCTTCTATCTTAGGTAGAAATTCTTACTCACATATTGTGAGTAAGTATAGCAAGCTGGCCCAAAAGCACTACAAAAGGAAGCACAATGATATGGCTAAGTTTCATCCACTGGAGGCTATGTGAAAAGTACGGCCTGAACAGATCGTGGAAATAGTATGAACATGAACCAGGAGTCACCAAGAACAAGGAACATAAGATACTGTGGGATTTTACAATCCAATGTGACTCCCTAAACGAGGCTTGGAGACCAGATATTGTTGTGGTAGATAAAGAAGAAATGGAAACCAAGATCATAGATATTGCAATACCTTGAGAACTAGAAAAGATTGCAAAGTACAGACTACTAAAAGACGAAATTACAAGAATGTGGACTATGAGGAAAGTGTCTGTCATTCCAGTAGTTGTAGGGGCACTTGAAACACTAACAATCAAGTTCGAGAAATATGGCAAAGCAATTGAAATTGACATGAGAACTGAGCAAGCCCCCAAAACTGCTCTGCTGGGGACAGCTAGGATTTTGAGATTGGTATTTGGATGTTGAATGTATCCCATGATAAATAACAACCAAGTATCAAAGCTTATAATGTGCAGGCAGAGATCCTGTGAGACCTCCGATGGTAAGCTGCTGTCCGCTCTCAGAAAACCTACCAGAACAAACAAGACTGAATGTTCTCAGAAGTAAAACAATAATAATAATAATATAAATAATAACAACAATCCTTTCCACTATAAGCACGAGGCCTAAAATTTGTGGGGAGGGTATAAGTCGATTGCAGTGACCCCAGTATTTGACTGTACTTAATTTATTGACGCCAAAAGTATGAAAGGCAAAGTTGAACTCGGCAGAATTTGAACTCTGAACATAGAGATAGGTGAAATACCGGTAAGCATTTTACCTGGCATGCTAACATTTCTATCAGCTAGCTGCCTTATTAATAGTAATAATAATAGTTACTAATAATAAGAAGAACAGCAACAATAATAATAACAGTTTCTAATTTAGACACAAGGCTAACAGTTTTGAGGGGAAAGGTTAGATGATACCATAAGCTCTAGTACTTTATTTTATCTGTCTTGGAGGGATGAAAGGTGAAAGATTTTATGTGAATTAATGAACTATCAACATCCTTAATGTTTTATAGAGAAAATATGAACTAATTGTGCATAATACTGAAACATTGATTATGTGTTAATTAAGATTAACTGACAACCTATTTTGATTGTCAAACATTCATGGAAATAGGCTCATCATTCTATCATCAGTATAGTGATGAAATCAATTGATGTGCCCCAGCATGATCACAGCTTTCGAGCTGAAACTAGTTAAAGAGTTATGGAATTATAAAATATGAGAACTATCCAAAGGAAAAGAATGAAAGAAACTGATACAGTTTCTTTTCAAAATGTATGGTGGGATTCATAGTCAGTCAAGAGATATACTAAAAGATAGTCTAAAACACATAAATAAAAGAAAGATTAAAATCACTAGTGAGAATTATTTCTGGGAAAGAGATGGTTAAAATATTATTCAGTTAAGAATGTCCAGAGAACAATTTTCTCAAGTCTTCACATAGGAAAATACAGTGAGATTTGACACATTATAGTTAAATGTCTGTGAATTTCTCACAATTGCTGTTAATGTTCTGTATAGCAGACCAGTCTACTTCAGCATTATTATAAATGCATAACCTGTGATTGTATTCAATAAATCAAGATTCTTTCAGCATTTCATCAGATGCATTTCAGTTTATTGATTGGATATCCCATGCAGATTTTTACGATGCATTAACAAAATCTCCAATACTTATAGATCCGTTGAGCACTTTAGAATAAGTAGAATATGTTCAAGAAGACGGATAGCAATATAACTTCAAAGAAATACATAAACAAACCAAAAAGTGTTATAAATATCAGGCATAACTTTAATAAATACTAAATACAGGGAGTAAAACACAGCATTACAAGGAGATGTATGGAACTTGGATGTCTGTAACAAATGTAAAAATTGATGTCATTTTCTTCAACTCTCTTGTCTATCACATGACAGAATTTTTTCCCTGCCCATTTTCTAAGCTTCCATGTCTGAAATGTATCAAAATATCTGTCTGTATAAGTTGTGTTACAACTCAGCTTAAGTGGTTATGTGTTAAAATAATGGGGCTTCACAAAAAAAAAAAAAAATTATCTGTCTGTCTGTCTGTCTATATTCATATGTGTATATGTTTGTGCGTGCGTGTGTGTGTGTGTGTGTGTGTGTGTGTGTGTGTGTGTGTGTGTGTGTGTGTGTGTGTAACATTATAATCATCATCATCATTTAAAGTTTTCTGTTTTCCATGCTGCCATGGGTTGGACAGTTTGACAGAAGCTGGTTAACTAGAAGACTGCACTAAGCTCTCTAATGTCTGCTTTGGCAAGGTTTCTATGGCTGGATTCCCTTTCTAATACCAACCACTTTACAGAGTGTATTGGGGTGCTTTATGCATGAAGCTAGCCTTGGCAAGGTCACCAAGTCACTTGCAAGGCAAAGACCCCTCAGCTGAGAAAGATTGTAGTATTGAGGTGATGGCTTTGTGCCAGGTGATGAGAGGTTAAGCTATGATAGAGGGACAGAAACAGTTGTCTTACTGTGGAGGAGATACATGGCTATTTTTTACCAAAATTTTTGTTGCGTCATGCAACCTTTTCAACAGCCAAAGACTAGCAATACGCTTGAAACTCAGAGTACCAAGGCGTTTGAATCAAACTGTTTTGATCTATACATATACATACATATATCTATATCTATATATCTATATATATATAGGGAGATGCACTTGCATAGCAAGTGACCTGATCTGAGATCGTGTGCTGGAACGAAAACAATTGCAGCGTGATGCAGCACAGAATTTTGTCAGTGAACAGGTCGCGGTCTCAAAGCGACGAAAATATTTTGGCCGTTGCCAGTACCGCCTGACTGGCTCCCGTAGGATTTTCGAGCGAGATCGTTGCCAGTGCCCCTGGACTGGCTTGTGCGGGTGGCACATAAAAGACACCATTTCGAGCGTGGCCGTTTTCGTGCGGGTGACACGTAAAAGCACCCACTACACTCTCTGAGTGGTTGGCGTTAGGAAGGGCATCCAGCTGTAGAAACTCTGCCAAATCAGACTGGAGCCTGGTGTTGCCATCCGGTTTCACCAGTCCTCAGTCAAATCGTCCAACCCATGCTAGCATGGGAAGCGGACGTTAAACGATGATGATGAAGTGAATCTAACGGATTTTGTGTGTTATTTTAAATGGCTTATAAACACCTTCCACGCTGCAATTATATATATATATATATATATATATATATATATATAGAGAGAGAGAGAGAGAGAGAGAGAGAGAGAGAGATTTAAATAGATAGATAGATAGATAGATAGATAGATAGATAGATTGATAGATAGATAGACAGATAGATAGATAGATAGATAGATAGATAGATAGATACATGCATACATACATGCACACATACATATATGCATACATACATACATACATACATACATACATACATACATACATACATACATACGTACATGTGCACACACACACACACACGCATGCATGCACACGATAAAAATAGTAAAGTAATATTGCAGTAGGTAAGAGGAGTTTCTAATGATTCAGAGTATCCTTCTTTAGGGTTTGGACAGCAGGGGAAAAAGAAAGCCAGGCAAATTTCGAATCCTTTATGTTTGAGCAGCCAGTAGCAACTGATAGAGGATGTAAAACAGCATGAGAACACATAACTAGAAAGGAAGCAGTAGATGTGTTAAACTACATGCGAGATAGAGGTTTAAAGAAAGAGACATAAAGACCAAAAGAGAAGCTGGTGAGGAAGAAGTAGAGGGGAAACTCTAAGTGAGAGGAGAGTTGAAGGATAAAGCTTGGATTATTGTATTGGGAAGGGATGGAGATGTAGAAGGAAAAAAAAATGTTCATTCAAATCTGGACATCCTCTCATGTTTTTTGCATTCCCCATCAGTTGCAGCCTGTCACTCAGGCATCAAGGATGTAAAATATTTTGTTCTCCCCACTATCAAGTAAATTCCAAAGATGGACACTGCTCAAAACGTTGGCTACTTTATTCACTGCATTACATACATACATACATTCATTCATTCATACATACATACATACATACATACATACATACACATAAATACGTACATACATACATATATACATACATATCGTCATCATCATCATCATCATCGTTAAACGTCCACTTTCCATGCTAGCATGGGTTGGACAATTTGACTGAGGACTGGTGCAACCGGATGGCTACACCAGGCTCCAATCTAATTTGGCAGAGTTTCTACAGCTGGATGCCCTTCCTAACATACAAATATACATGCATAACATATGTGGATACATACATACAGCTATCTATCTATCCATACATATACTGACTGACTGATGTACTGCTGTAGTCAAACTCACTGACACTAAGCATGTATATATGCACAAATATGCATGTATGTATACATGTATATTTATATATATATATATGTGTGTATATGTATACATTTAAATACACATATACATATATATGTATGTGTGTATGTAGATATATATGTATATGTTAGTGTATAAATATATATATATATATATATATATATATATATATATATATATATGCAAATATAAAGGAATATCAACAATGGAACAAAAACGCAAAACATCCAGACATGGTACAAAAAAGGGACAACAAAACATCCAGAGATGTAATACAAAAAAAAAACAAAAAACACGGATGGGTCATTCGGAGTTTTCTTTCATCAGTCGAGTTCCAGATTATCTTTGCAATTTTGGCTGATTATACTCGAGATTACTACAATCTGGCCAGCCCCAGGGAAAAACTAAGCTAAGAGCACTAGATTCCTTGGAAGAAAGCAGCAAATGTATACAAAAACAAGGACAGAAAAAAATGGAGAAATGGTACACAAATACATACATACATGTATATGTATGAATGTATGTGTGGGTGGGTATATACATGTGTCCTCCTCATGTATAATAACATTAATAATTGACTCATTGGTGTGCATGTATAGACATTTATGTATGTACATTTAAATGTACATATATGTATTCATGTATTTATGTTTATTTATGTATATCTATGTATGTTAAAGTATGCATATATATGCGAGTTTTCATGATTTTTTATATGTTTATATTTGGATATTGTAAATTAACTTAATGAACTTTATAATATCTCTGAAGAGGCCTAGAGAATCATACATATACCTCTATTTCATTCGTTTCATCTATCAATTACTTCAGCCTACAGGTGTTATATAGATAGAATGAGGCATGTCACCTCTAAACTGAAACAGCTGTATGACATTGTACCACATATTCCCCTCCATTTTCTTATAATATATATATATTGTTATGGTATATTCTGTTAAGAACGTTATTGAGTACAGTATAAAGCTTGTTCACTTTCAGATTTACCCTGTTCTATCTGGTAATAGTATTATCTGTACTTCCAGGCTGGCATTTGGGTATCTATCGTGTGTGAAGAGATACTTGAAAAACTTGGAGTTAACAGGAAGGAGTATGGTTGAACATTTATCTTTTAATCATTACAATTGTTTCCATCAATGTAGTTCTCCAGGTGTGCAGGTACTTGATTATGCATCTGATTCCCGGCCATTAGCAAACTGCTTTGAATGAGTAGATGTAGTGGGATGGTGATTCTGGTGCTGTTAAAGTGGTTGCCATTTTAAAGGGATTGGAATTTTATTTCTTTGTACTGCTGATTTGTTCTTCATGGCTGGTTACACATGCACACGCACACACATATGCACGCACGCACGCACGCACGCACACACACACACACACACACACACACACACACACATATATTTATATATATATATATATATATATATATATATATATATATTTATATATATATATATATATATATATATATATATATATCATCATCATCATCATCATCGTTTAACGTCCGCTTTCCATGCTAGCATGGGTTGGACGATTTGACTGAGGACTGGTGAAACCGGATGGCAACACCAGGCTCCAGTCTGATTTGGCAGAGTTTCTACAGCTGGATGCCCTTCCTAACGCCAACCACTCAGAGTGTGTAGTGGGTGCTTTTACGTGTCACCCGCACGAAAACGGCCACGCTCGAAATGGTGTCTTTTATGTGCCACCCGCACAAGCCAGTCCAGGGGCACTGGCAACGATCTCGCTCGAAAATCCTACAGGAGCCAGTCAGGCGGTACTGGCAACGGCCACGCTCAAAATGGTGCATCTCATGTGCCACCCGCACAAGAACCAGTCCAGGGGCACTGGCAACGATCTTACTTGGCTTGCCGGGTCTTCTCACGCACAGCCCATTTCCAAAGGTCTCGGTCCGTAGTCATCGCCTCGGTGAGGCCCAATGTACGAAGGTCTTGCCTCACCACCTCAGCCCAGGTCTTCCTGGGCCTACCTCTTCCACGGGTTCCCTCAACTGTTAGGGTGTGGCACTTTTTCACGCAGCTATCCTCCTCCATTCTCACCACATGTCCATACCAGCGCAATCGTCTCTCTTGCACGCCACAACTGATGCTTCTAATGTTCAGCTTTTCTCTCAAGATACTTACACTCTGACGGGTATTCACATTGACATTACACATCCAACGGAGCATACTGGCTTCATTCCTTGCGAGCTTACGTATGTCCTCAGCAGTTACAGCCCATGTTTCACTGCCATGTAGCATGGTTGTTCGTACGCATGCGTCATACAGTCTGCCTTTAACTCTGAGTGAGAGTCCCTTTGTCGCCAGCAGGGGTAAGAGCTCTCTAAACTTTGCCCAGGCTATTCTTATTCTAGCAGCTACACTTTCAGCGCACCCACCCCCACTACTAACTTGGTCGCCCAGATAGCGGAAGCTATCGACTACCTCTAGTTTTTCACCCTGGAATGAGATAGAAGTTGTTTCCTGTTTGTTTGCAGTCTTTATTGCACCTGAACATCTGCCACAAACAAAAACTAACTTGCTAGTTAACCTGCCTTTGATGTTGCTGCACCTCTTATGTGTCCATAGCTTGCACCGGGTACATCTTATAGAGTTACTACCTACTCCTTTTCTACATACTGAGCAGGGCCATCTACCTGAAGGGGTTTGTGTTTTATCTACCTTCCTACTTATTAGGATTTTGGTTTTAGCTAGGTTGACTCTAAGGCCCTTCAATTCTAGACCTTGCTTCCACACCTGAAACTTCTCCTCTAGTTCTGATAGTGACTCCGCAATTAGGGCAAGGTCATCAGCATAGAGGAGCTCCCAGGGGCAACCTGTCTTGAACTCCTCTGTGATTGCCTGGAGGACTATGGTAAATAATAGGGGGCTGAGGACGGAACCTTGGTGGACCCCTACCTCTACCCGGAATTCATTGCTGTACTCATTTCCAACCCTCACCTTACTGGCCGCATCTCTGTACATGGCTCGCACAGCTCTCACTAGCCATTCTTCTATCCCAAGTTTCCTCATTGACCACCAGATAAGGGATCGGGGGACCCTGTCAAAGGCTTTCTCCATGTCAACGAAAGCCAGGTACAGAGGTTTATCCTTGGCTAGGTATTTCTCTTGCAACTGTCTCACTAGAAATAAGGCATCAGTAGTGCTTTTACCTGGCACGAACCCAAACTGCATCTCATCTAAATTGATTCGCTCCCTAATTAGTTGGGCTATGACCCTCTCTGTAACTTTCATAACCTGATCTAACAGCTTGATGCCTCTGTAATTATTTGTATCTAAAGCGTCCCCTTTACCTTTGTAGCAGTTGACTATGATGCTGCTACACCAGTCATAGGGTATGACTCCTTCGTGTATCACCTGGTTCGTAATACGGGTGACTAGGCTATAGCCAACACTGCCAGATATTTTGAGCATCTCTGCAGTGATTCCTGATGGGCCGGGGGCTTTCCCGGTCTTCATACTCTTAATTGCTTTATCTACCCTGGTACTATCAACTCGGATAGCTGGTCCCTCTATTGGGTCGACATAAGGCAGGCTCTCTTTCTCCCATTCATTCTCTTTATTAAGCAATCTATCGTAGTGGCATCTCCAGACCTCTTTCTTTGCATCCTCATTTAATGCAAGCGTACCATCATCCATGCGAACACATTTCTCTCCTACAACATCACTATTCTCTCTCCTACACTGTCTTGCAACCCGAAATACCTCGAGTCTTTGGTCCTCACGGCGCAGAACATTGGCAAATCTTTCCTTATCTGCTTCCCCTCTGGCTAAATAAACCTGTCGCCTAGCCTCCCTTCTGGCACATTGGTACAATTCCCTGCTACCACCGTTCTTCCAGTCCTTCCAAGCTTGTTTCTTTTGTCTAATAGCCCTGTCTACCTCCTTGTTCCACCACCACGTTACTCTGGGTTGGGAGGGGACCTTACACCACCCACAAATCTGGTCGGTGGCTTTCAACAGGTTGTCCCGCAGAAATCTCCAATTGTCTTCCACGTTGTATGATGCTATATCCCCTTCTATTTCGTTAAATGCTTCAAGTAACTTGTCTCTAAGTCTCTGTCCGTTTGCAGGGTCTTTAAGCTTCCACACCCTTCTTCTCCAAGCCTGTCTAATTCTGGGCACCCATTTTGCCTTGATCCCAAAGTCGCTAACTACTAATCTATGTTGTGGGGTACATTCTTCGCCAGGGTAGGTTTTGGCATTTATAAGCCGCCCTCTTTCCCTATTTCTGGCGAGGATGTAGTCGATTTGGCTAGAGTGTCTGCCGGAGCGGTAGGTGACTAGGTGACTGGCAGGTTTCCTGAAGTTGGTATTGCAGACCATAAGATTGGTTGCATCACAGAACTCCAGCAGTCTGGTTCCCTCCTCGTTGCGGGAACCGAAGCCATAGCCTCCATGTATGCCATGGAAGCCCCCAGCACGACGTCCGACATGACCGTTGAAGTCTCCAGCCACAAAGAGAAGGTCCCTGTCACTCGTCGACGAGGTAGTTTGCAAGAGGGTGTCATAGAATTGGTCTTTCAGACCATCTGGTAGCCCAGGTTGAGGTGCATAGGCTGAGATGACAGTAGCTAATCTATGATGAAGTACTAGTCTGATCTTAAGTACTCTGTCACTTACTCTAACGACCTCGATTACCTTATCCACCCATTTCTCCGCTAGAAGTATTCCTACGCCCCCGACCCCGTCAGTGTTCCCTGCCCAGAAAATCTTGTACCTGTGTTCTTTGCCTGTGAGGAACCTTGCAGAACCTCCTCTCCATCTTACTTCCTGGATGCAGCACATATCTACGCATCTCCGTTCAATCATCTCAACAATTTCACCAGATCTACCTTTCAGCGTGCCGACGTTGAGAGTGCCAATCCTAACAGTATGGGTGTTGGGGGTGTGGGCCTGTAGCCTGGGAAGGGGAAAAGCAGTGTCGTGTACCTGAAAAGAAAACTTGCAATTGGAAGAATTCATAAGCAAAACATTACCTACAACCTGCAAACATTTCTCAACCTTAATGCGCTACCCAAAGGTAGGGGAGAGGATGGCCAAGGCCACTAGATGGGTTCCGGGAGACAGCCGAGGTTGACAGGATGACAAAGGGATGAACTTCCGGTGGAGGGGGCGGGATGACAGAGGAATGAACTTCCGGTGGAGGGGGTGGGATGACAGAGGAATGAACTTCCGGTGGAGGGGGTGGGATGACAGAGGAATGAACTTCCGGTGGAGGGGTGGGATGACAGAGGAATGAACTTCCGGTGGAGGGGGTGGGATGACAGAGGAATGAACTTCCGGTGGAGGGGGCGGGATGACAGAGAAATGAACTTCCGGTGGAGGGGGTGGGATGGCAGAGGAATGAACTTCCGGTGGAGGGGGTGGGATGACAGAGGAATGAACTTCCGGTGGAGGGGGTGGGATGACAGAGGAATGAACTTCCGGTGGAGGGGGTGGGATGACAGAGGAATGAACTTCCGGTGGAGGGGGTGGGATGACAGAGGAATGAACTTCCGGTGGAGGGGGCGGGATGACAGAGGAATGAACTTCCGGTGGAGGGGGGTGGGATGACAGAGGGATGACAGACGAATGAACTTCCGGTGGAGGGGGTAGGAGGGCGGGTTACCGCCAGCGAGTAGATAGGGCTCTTAATTGTAGATTTTAAATATTTGAGAGACAACAATGCATAAATCGTAATTTTTTTAAAAGAGCAATGAATTCTGGGTGATTAGAATATAACGTAGCATGAATTTAGGAAGCTTAGAAAATGAATAAGCATGAATTTAAGACAACAACTGAATTCAATTGAATTTCATGGAGAGAAACAAGATAAATAATAAGAGACAAAACTAAAGCGCAAGGTATTGAGATGTTTGAGGCCGTAAATAAATAAAAAAAATCTCTATCTTATCTGCATCTTGGGTATTTCGTCGTAGTACGTCAGCGAGATAATTTAGAATGGGTTTCTCATTTATATATAGCCAGAACCTGAAGACCTTAAAGGAAAAACTACGAAGGGGAGAGAGAGGATGGAGGGGTAGACAGAGGCATGGCGGGAGAAAAGATCATCATCATCATCATCATATATATATATAAAGAGAGAGAGAGAGAGAGAGAGAGAGGGGGGACCAGTCAAGCAGCACATCACGCTGTAATTCTTGGGCTGAGAAATCAACACTTAAAAGCCATAATTTTAAGGAGCGATAAGAATTTTTGAATAAAGGAAAATGGGTAGTGGTGGGTAGGTACCGCCAGCGAGTAGAGAGGGCTCTTAATTGTAGATTTTAAATATTTGAGAGACAACAATGCATAAATCGTAATTTTTTTAAAAGAGCAATGAATTCTGGGTGATTAGTATATATATATATATATATATATATATATATATATATATACACACACACATATATCATCATCATCGTTTAACGTCCGCTTTCCATGCTAGCATGGGTTGGACGATTTGACTGAGGACTGGTGAAACCGGATGGCAACACCAGGCTCCAATCTAATTTGGCAGAGTTTCTACAGCTGGATGCCCTTCCTAACGCCAACCACTCAGAGAGTGTAGTGGGTGCTTTTACGTGTCACCCGCACGAAAACGGCCACGCTCGAAATGGTGTCTTTTATGTGCCACCCGCACAAGAGCCAGTCCAGGGGCACTGGCAACGATCTCGCTTGAAAACCCTACAAAGTCCATATATATATATATATATATATATATATATATATATATATATATATATAAACATAATTAAGGGGTCAGCAACAGTTGCTTCACCACATACTGAAGTTCAGAAATAGCAGCTAAAGTGCTGAAACTGCGGTATATATATATATATATATATATATATATATATATATATATATACCTTCTCATACACATACATATATACATACATACATACGTATATACACACATACTCACATATACATATATACACACACTCTCACATATATAGATATGTACGTGCACTCACATACATTATACATGTACAGATGCTCGTATGTGCATACCCACACTTATACGATACCATATATATATGTATGTATGTATGTATGTATGTATGTATGTATATGTATATATGAATGTATTGTCAATAGCTCATAAATCTAAAGCATGAGAGCAGTAACATACTTTTTGAGGAAGTTAAATGTTATGTCCATTCATAGAATGACCAGTGCTTGCTTGGTAGTGTAGACTTCAGCTATTTGAGTCTGACAAGTCGTTTATACTGTTTAGCACTTTATAGGGGTGAAATCAATGGTCACTCTATGACTAGCTGTAACTTTTAACTTCCTAAAACACACACATACACACATACACCCACAGATGTGTGTGTGCTTGTATGTAAGTGTGTAATTCCATTAAACACTTTAGATGTGACAGAGGCAAATAAATAAGTTGAGTTTCCGGCAAAGTTAGAAAAAAACAAAAACTAACCAGATTTCAATTCCCACTTTTATTCCAATTCCTTTTACTTTTCCCCTTCATACTTTTCCTCTTCCCACTCTAATTGTTGTTATAACAATTGTTAACTAAATCAGAAATTTTTACAATGATAATAACAATAAATAAAATATGCCCCTATACAGAAAAATGCACTCCTATAGACATACAGAAACGGAAATCAATCTAACTTGTTAACAATATTTACAAGTTCACATAAACTACACATATCTTTATGGACTTTTATTCTTGCAAGCTTTCCTCTCTTTCTATATGTGATTCTTGTCTTTTCCTATTATCAACTTCGCCCCTATCATTATGTTATCTTAAATTTTGAATATGTTCGCTATTTCTTATTATTTATCCTTTTTTTTTGTTATCCTTTTTTACCATTTTTGTTGTTGTTGTTGTCCCACTTCATATTACTCCTTTGCGTCTTTGCCCCCCAGTGATTTTCATGTATTGGTCTCTATAGAGTTCTTTAATATTTTTTTTCTTGTTCCTTTTGCACTCACACAGCCATTTAAGTTCTGCTTGTGATATCTCTTCACTACATTCTATGTATGTTATTGATTATTTACACTATAGACTGCAAATGTCATCGTTGGTCGAAAGAAAAGAGAAGATATTATTGAAAAGATAACTAAACTTTTAACAATGTGCAGAATAGTAAACCTGACAGACTACGTATGAATGGTAAATGCAAATGTGGTCTTTTAACCTTAGCATTTCACCATTCGTTACCATGTAAGCATTGAGGGAATATAATATGTAATCTATAATAGTATATGTATGTGTGTAGGTAAGCTTATGTAGATCTATCTATCTATCTATCTATCTATCTATCTATCTATCTATCTATCTATCTATACATGTGTGTGTGTGTATATATGTATATATCTATCTATCTATCTTTCTATCATATATATATATATATATATATATATATATATATATATATATATATATATATATATATATATATACACATACATATGCACACATACACACACACATATATAATATACACATATATGTATATATGTATGTATGTACATATGTATGTATGTATGTATGTATGTATGTATGTATGTATGTATCTATCTATCTATATATATCAGATCAAGAAACATCCCACATACTAGAGTTACACACATCACTAACCAAAACACCCATAGACACCCACACACATATAACAATCTAAGGCAACAATACTACCATTCCCCCGAACCAATCCCATATAACCTAACAGACAGCTCATGCAAACAAAATTACAAACAACATTTTTTAGCCCCAGGCCAGAGACACCAGGACACAGGCTGGAATCTAGTAATCAGAAAAAAACGAAGATAATCAATCTCTCAACCAAACCTCTCTCAAGCATAAAAATAGACATCCTCTCAAAAGGGCTAAAATTCCCCCCAACTCCACGCAGAGCCAACCAAAATGAAGTGAAGGACAGTATAACAGAATTCTGTAGAAAATTAAGACTCACAGAAGCATTTACCAATCACAACACTGAAGATGACTCACTAGTCAAAAACAAAAGTGAGCACATCCCACACAAAGGTAAAAATAAAAATCTAGATGAATTCTGCAACCACATCGAGAACTTCCCTTACCACACCATGCATAAACAGAGAGTAAACTCAAACTTTAACACTACACAATGGAAGGAACTAATAGAACTCCAAAATGATGAAGATATTACGATTAAGGAAGCAGATAAAGGAAGTGCAGTAGTAATAATGGACACATTATACTATAAAAACCTAATAATCTCCATGCTGGATGACAACCAACACTATGAAAAAGTCACAAACTACACCCCACAAAAAATAATGAAAACCCTGTCCTCACTAATTAAAACACATGGAAATGAACTGACAACCAAGGAGATTGATTTTCTAACAAACTTCAAATGCAAGCCCAGCCTTTTCTATGGTCTGCCAAAAATACACAAAAGCCAGATCATAAATGAAACCATCAAAAAATCACCAAAGACATACATACATACACCAAACCCGGGGGATCTAAAACTGCGACCCATCATAGCTGGCCCAGCCTGTGAAACACACAGACTAAGTCTATTTATGGACATCCTCCTAAAACCCTTCCTTAAACACATAAATAGCTATATCAGAGATGACTTGGATATGCTAAATCACCTCCCAAAGGAAGTCAAGGAAGAAACAATCATGGTCTCATTTGACGTGATTAATTTATACACCAGTATACCTCATAATTATGGACTTGAGGCAATTCAATTCTGGCTGGATCAATTCCCGAAAGAAATCCCAAACAGGATCAGTAAAGAATTCATTACTAAATCGGTTGAATTCATCTTACGAAACAACCACTTCATGTTTGACAATACTTTCTACCGACAAAAATCCGGAATTGCTATTGGCACTAGGGCAGCTCCAGTCATTGCGAACCTAACAATGGGTTACTTGGAAATAATAATATACCAGGAATCTTTGTCCACCTTTGGAAACACCCTTTCCCAATACATAAAAGAAAATTGGAAAAGGTTCCTGGACGACTGTTTCATACTCTGGAATGAAAACACAGATGAACTCTTGAAATTCAAAAGTCTATTGAACAGTGTCAACCCAAACATACAGTTCACAATGGAGTACAACCAAAAGGAGCTCCCATTCTTGGATATACTAATTAAAAAAGTGAACCTAAAAATAGAAACGGACATATTTTACAAAACCACAGACGCCAAACAATATAAACTATTTGATTCATGCCACCCAAGACACACCAAGACAAACATCCCCTTCAACCTTGCAAGAAGGATATGCACAATAGTGTCAGAAGAAAATACTAGAGACTCAAAAACACACTAATTGACAGACACTACCCAGTTCAACTCATAGAAGAAGGAATCAGACGTGCATCACAAATTAACATAGAAAACTTAAGAAAAGTTAAACACAGCAACACATATTCCCCGAAAATACTGCCGTACATATCCACATACAACCCCAGAAACAAAGAAGCCTTCACCATCATCACCCAAAACATACCAATGCTACATAAGGACCCCAAATTGAAGGAAATTTTACACACACACAAAATCATCAAAAGCCACAAACAACCAAAATCACTGAAAAAGATCCTCACAAAGGCAAAATTACTTTCCGAAACAACAGATGCGAAAGTAAACAAATGTGGTCGACCAAATTGTGCAACATGCCCAAACATTCTAGAAGGTTCAGAATTCCTCTTCAAAGAGGGACACAAATTCAAAGTTAAATCTAACTTTACTTGTGCCTCAGAAAATCTGATTTATGTAATAAGATGTTCGGGCTGCCACGAGAACTACATAGGGTCCACAGGATTATCACTCAGACGTAGATGCACTCTGCACCGCCAGCAGATTGCACACCCAGAATACCGAATGATACCTTTTAGTGATCATATTGAAAAATGCGCAAAACAAATGCTACCACAATTTATAATCTTTCCTTTTTATCAATGTGCCATTAAAACACCAACACAGATTAGATTAAATAAGGAAACCTTTTTCATTCAAAAATACAAACCCAAACTTAACCATTGCTAACACATTTAAATAAGGAAATTCATCACCCCACTGAAAAAAAAAAAAAGGGGGAAAAAATATAGAACAAAACCATGGTAAATTAATCAAATTCTACCACCTCCTAGATTTCGATTATCTCCCCTATACCGGAAGAAATCCCTAATTACCTCCCCCTATCTAGAACTCTTCTTTCTCAGACTGGAACGAACACGACACAATGAAGTAGAGAAATTTGAAAAGACAACACGAAACCGGTTATTTCTCAAAATACAATGTTTATATACCAAAAAGATTTTCTAACATTTTTCTAACATTTTTCTGACATAATTTAAATATATACTTTAACCATGTAACACAAGCCTTCTGTAGTTTTTTCACTCTTATTATCTTTTATACATCCAACCACGTGCTTTCACATACCAACTTTCTCACCTATATATATATATATATATATATATATATATATATATATATATATATATATATATATATATATATATATATATATATATATATATATATATATATATATATATTTATATATATATATATATACATATGCATATATATTTACTTACATGCATAGACATACATACAAACATACATACATACATACATTTATACATACACGCATGTCCACACACATATATACATGCACATACATATATACATGCATGCACTTACACACAGGGTTGTGTGGTTCAGAAACTTGGTTTGCAACCTTGTCTACTCAGGTTCTGTTCCAGTGAATGGCACCTTAAGCAAGTGTTCTCCTATAGCCCTAGGCCAACTAATGCCCTGTGAGTGAATTTCCTAGATAGAAATTAAGTGGAGGCCCACTGTATGTATATATATATATATATGTATATATATATATGTGCGTGTGTGTGTGTGTGTGTGTGTGTGTGTGCGTGCGTGTGTATGTGAGAGAGAAAGGGGGTGAGAAAGAGAGATAGAGTGAATGAGTGAAGTTGTGTCATTGACTTACGTTGGCTGGCACGGTAAGTACGAAGCTTTTGAGGCGGCAGATGACTGGAGTGATTTGGATGTGAAGAAATGCTGTCTTTTCAGTGGAGCGCTTCTTTGTAGGCAACGTTTCTTGTTTTCCCTTCTGATGCACAAATGTATAGAATTTGTGGCCTGCCAACACGGGAGCATCCAATGTAATGTTGACCGTGAGAGAACACTTGCTCTGTGAGATTTAAACCAACCATTTGCAATGATTGACCCTGTGCCTTATCTATTGCCATTGCAAAGGAGAGTTTGACAGGAAATTGAAGCTACTTAAACTTGTAGGTCGTATCGGAGGGAGGGAGGGAGATTGGAGTTATAAGAACATCTTGAACAGCGGCCGGTCCATTCAAGATGGTTGCTTGTAAAACTCGGGAGTATAAATTTTGATTATCATGCGCATGCCGTTACACATTATTGGAGCATCCAAATTCCGCAGCAGCATGATGGGCGCCCCTCCTCAGAACTTTCTAGGAAGTAATTCCTCCCCCTCCTCGGACCTTTCCAGGAAGTAATTCCTCACCTTCCAAGGTACTTTCCAGGAAGTAATTCCTCGCATTCCTCCCCTTCCTTGGAACATTCCAGGAAGTAATTCCACCCTTCCTCCCCTTCCTTGAAACTTTACAGGAAGTAATTCCTCCTCTGCCTCCTCGGAACTTTCCAGGAAGTAATTACCCCCGCTCCTCGGAACATTCCAGGAAGTAATTCAACCCCATCCTCGGAACTTTCCAAGAGGTAATTCCTCACCTCCTCCCCTTACTTGGAACGTTCCAGGAAGTAATTCCCCTCCCCTTTCCTGGAACTTTCCAGGAAGTAAATCCTCCCTATCCTCGGAACTGTCCAGAAAGAGATTCATCCCCCTCCTCCACTTCTTAGGAACGTTCCACCAAGTAATACCTCCCCTCCACGGAATTTTCCACGAAGTAATTCCTGCCCCTCCTCTCCATCTTTGAACATTTCCAGGAAGTATTACTTCTCCTCGGAATTTCCACGGGGTAATTCCTCCCCTCTTCCTTCGTTGGAACTTTCCAGGAAGTAATTCGCCCGTCCTCGGAACATTCGAGTAAGTAATTGGCACCCCACATGGGAACTTTCCAGGAAGTCATACCCTCGGACCTTTCCAGGAAGTCATACCCTCGGACCTTTCCAGGAAGTCCCATCCTCGGAACTTTCGAGGAAGAAACTCACCCTCGGAACATTTTAGGAAGTCATCGGAACTTTCCAGGAAGCCCCATCCTCGGAACTTTCCAGGAAGCCCCATCCTCGGAATTTTCCTGGAAGTAGCTCATCCGCGGAATTTTTAGGAAATTCTCGGAGCTTTCCAGGAAGTCCCATCCTTGGAGCGTTTCAGGAAGTAGCTCATCTTCGGAACTTTCCAGGAAGTAGCTCATCTTCATATCTTTCCAGGAAGCCACATCTTCGGAATTTTCTAAACTGTCCCATCCTCGGAACTTCCCAGGAATTTCACGGAACTTTCCAGGAATTCCACGGAACTTTCCAGGAATTCCACGGAACTTTCCAGGAATTCCACGGAACTTTCCAGGAAGTACCATCCTCGGAACTTTCCAGGAAGTAGATCGTCATCGGACCTTATTCAAACGCCAAAAATTCTTCTCGACACATGGCTATGATGCTCACCCACTACTTCTCATCATCAGAGATGCTCATATTGTCAGCAATTAAGCGACATGCTCAACTGGTTAAGGTCAAGCAATTGACAAGCAAATCTGTGGTGTTGATCAGGATATATGCTTTAAGGATATTTCTGCTTCAGCAACTCAGTATTGAATCTGTGTGAAATGTAATGGAAAATAAATCAGTTTCAAAACATTGCTGTCCAGGTCACAAAAGCAAAGTTTGAAGGAAATTGCAGTCATTTCCTCTGATTTCTAGATGGAAGCAAATAGGAAATAATACTTATTGGTCAAAGACATAAGAAAAAGAAAAAGACTGTTACACTTTGTAATTATTATTACACCTGTGTTTATTTTGATATTAAGATACCGAGAAAAATGTCGACTTAGTATGAAAATTTAGACTTGGGTTTACACACCCTAAGCAAATTTCGTTGCCGCACTTATGCTGATCATCCCACTTTACAGCTGAACTGTTGTATATGAATAACGTGTATACTTATCACCAATCCGTACGTCCTTTATCCAACTCTGAAATCAAAAATACTATCCTTTATGGAAAGATTATAAATTGTGGTAGCATTTGTTTTGCGCATTTTTCAATATGATCACTAAAAAGTATCATTCGGTATTCTGGGTGTGCAATCTGCTGGCGGTGCAGAGTGCATCTACGTCTGAGTGATAATCCTGTGGACCCTATGTAGTTCTCGTGGCAGCCCGAACATCTTATTACATAAATCAGATTTTCTGAGGCACAAGTAAAGTTAGATTTAACTTCGAATTTGTGTCCCTCTTTGAAGAGGAATTCTGAACCTTCTAGAATGTTTGGGCATGTTGCACAATTTGGTCGACCACATTTGTTTACTTTCGCATCTGTTGTTTCGGAAAGTAATTTTGCCTTTGTGAGGATCTTTTTCAGTGATTTTGGTTGTTTGTGGCTTTTGATGATTTTGTGTGTGTGTAAAATTTCCTTCAATTTGGGGTCCTTATGTAGCCTGTTGTGAAATTTATCGTAAACATTTAATACGCGAGACGTTCTTCGATTCATTGCAAGTTATTTGAAGAAAGTAAAATAGTCAACAAGAAAAGAAGTAGCAGTCTGCCTTGCAGTTGGAAAATACACGTCCTGCAGATGATGAGAACGACTTCACAGAATTTCATATATAAAAGGAGACTCTTCGCGAGTTATTTGAATACGAAAACAAAAAATTCTTACTGAAGATGTTGACAAAAATATATCAAATACATTTAATAAAAGCAATCTTGTTGAAGGAATGAATAGTGACAAAGAAAAGCTTGTTGTGCGTCATGACACTGACTAAAATTATGGATATAGTATTGACGCCCCTCTAACACAAAATAATGAAATTGGTGACACTGATCGTGAACCCGAAAATGTAATTGAAAAGCGCATTATTGATAAATTAAATGAGATAACAGGTGAACTAGAAATTCATGGGCAAACTGTAGTCCACGAGACTTTCTGAAATGCACGGCTAATGAAAAGTTATCTTCAAGATTTAAAGTAGCGCTGTCCGCCTGATGATGACTATGTTTTCCACATATTGCTAAATTGTATAGAGAGAGAGAGCCACTTCTGAAATGATAGCACAGCAATATATTAGCTTAGCACACTGTTTGTACTTGTAGTTGTTTAAAAGTTTCTTTCTGATCAATCCTTTAGAGATACTGGAGATATATTATTAGAAGGTCTGGGAATTACAAATGAATTCTATAAATTCCGAAGAGGCCATCACCACGTTACTAACATTTTCGTGACTAGACTTTCTCGATACACCTGTGTTTATTCCATAAGGAGCATATTATCAAAGCGGAAACTACTCAACTATAATAATATGAGGGCGTACATGTTTAAAACTGAATTTAACGTCACGTGCTAACATCTTGAAGATTCTCTTTCTCTCTCTCTCTTTCTCTCTCTCTCTCTCTCTCTCTCTCTCTCTCTCTCTCTCTCTTTCTCTCTCTCTCTCACACACACACACACACAAGATGTTATAGTGAAGAACATATTAAAAAATAGTTTTGCTTTCACTGCGCCCAGTATGAAAGTGAAAAAGATAAATACACAACGTACAGGTTACATTGCAAGACAAGGTCATAGGAAGGTGTGTCCAATATGCTCCTTATGGAGGTCAAGTATGTGACATAAGATTTAGTTTGAAACATTTGTACCTTCATATGAATATAGGTGAGGAATAAAGAGAGGATTTCTGTGTTCAAAATAAATTTCTGTTGAATGAACAATGGAATACTGTAAAGGTTTGGCAATGAAAAATTTATTAATTATGTAACGGCAGTCTCATAGGAATTGTCTATGAATTATTACTGTGTGATCTCTGTTAGTCTGGCAAAACGGATAATCTGATATATGGGAGTAAGAATCCAGGAAAATCGGCGGTAGAAAATAGACGATATTAATTCTCAGCAAAAAAAAAAAAGAAAAGAAAGAAAGAGAGAAAGAAAAAAAGAAATAAAGAAAGAAAGAGAGAAAGAAAGAAAGGAAGAAAGAAAGAGAGAAAGAAAGAGAGAAAGAAAACCGGATGGAAACCATCAACTTAAACGGGCTTGTATTGAAAATATTGCAAAAATAAATATGATTATTTTTTATTTACTGACTGACGTACGAGGGTGAGCTGAAAAGTTCATAAGCCGACTATGAAGGAGTGATGCTAGAACTGTGAAATCTTGCATGTATCAATTTCAATTCTTATTAATAGCTGCATTGTTTCTTTCTGAGTAAACCGACATCTGACGGTTCAAAGATTTCAGAAGTAACAAGTTGCGACTTCTCTTGAAAACAGACAAAATTTAGCATCGTGGTGTTATTAAATACCAGCAGAAAAAGGGTTTAGCCCTCCAAGGACATTCATACTGATATGGCTGCTATATTAGGGGATGACGCTTCACCTTTATCAACAATTCAAAAGTGGGCAACTGAATTTAGGAGCATAGCACTTATAACAGTTTGATAAATGATATTAATTAAACTCTCAGCCTTTCGGTCACATTTGTAACTTTCAGCCGGCTCATGCATAGGTGTGTGTGTGTGTGTGTGTGTGCGTGTGTGTGTGTGTGTGTGTGTGTGTGTGTGTGTGTATGTGTGTGTGTGTTTGTGTGTGAATTTAATATAATCTAGATAATAACATTATAGTGTGCTGTTCAAAGCTCGGCTATCGGCTACCAAATGTTATCAGACAGTAGCACTTCTGTTACTCGATATACATGTGGAAATCTGCAAATATCCGTAGAATATGAAAAAAAAAAAGAAAAATAATAATCCGAGAAGATGGATTGAACAGGCTTTATTACCAATCAATACAATTGCTTCAACACATTATTAGCAGCTGATGATGATGCGTTGAAACAATTGTAGTGATTTGTAATAAAGCCTGTTCAATCCATCTTTGCATTTTTGCGTAATTTAGACAAGATATTCACAGCTCCATGTATGTATGTATGTATGTATGTATGTATGTATATGCTTATGTCAGGTAATTTTTGAGTGCTACTGGTAACATGTAACCCAGTGGCGACTAAACCGGCAACCCTACCAAGCTTGCTTGGTGAGGAGGGTGTTTATTAGACACCCTGCGGGATGAAAAACAAAACCCGTCAAAGGGCGGAGGAACTCTTGAGAGTCAACGGCCATCCAATATGTGTGTAATTATATATTTACTGTATATCTCATTTTTTCTCACTAATTTTATATATTGTATATTTTTATTGTTTTCTCATTATATATATTTTATATATATATTTTTATATACTCCATACCATATATTTTATGTATATTTTGTATATCAATATTTTTTATATATCGTAAGTGTTTCCCCCTCCTCTATATCTATTTTATCCAGCTTATGGCTGTATCTTGCTCGGAGACAGAAATAATCGAGCTGAATACCCGATCGCGCGGTTAAACCATTGGGAGTGAAGGACCCCTAGCCTTTGTTAGGGCATCCTTCTAGTAGAAGGCAACTCAGGTAACTGGGATAACTCCGATATAAAACCTGCAGGTCAGTGGTTACCGATGATGTTGAATTGTTCTTCTTTTCGGGTTATTGCTACTGTTGCTTAGTGAGTGGGATTGACTCAGTGCATAGCCTTTCCTCACTTCAAAAAAAAAATCTTCTTGCACAGGCATTGCATGATAACAACATTGATTAATTGATTGATTAATTGATAATTAATTGATGATTGTTGATAGTGCTGTGAGTCTCAACTGAATGGCTGGCTGTAGCCTTAAAAAGCAAACAATCAATGATATACCAAAACAGTATAAAAATAAATGGCAGTAAGGGCTCTGGAACCACATCAGATGAAAGAGTCTGGCTCGGCAGGGTATCCAGAGCATCACAGTCTGAACCCGGCCGTCATTATGCTACTGTGATAGAACCAAATAAAATATTGAATATTGGCTGTTGGAATGTACGGACGCTGCTTGACCGCGAATGTCATTGAACGAACGTGCGCGCGTGTATGCATGCGTACATACATACAATGTATGCATGTATGTATGTATTGTATGTTCAGTTAAAAGTCTTTTGTAAATCTGCAGAAACTTTGAAGTAGGCCAGCTTTGTGAAGAAATATTAACTTTCTTTTTTACTACTTAGGATCTAACGATCTGGATTGTGTAGAGTTTAATAAATATGTTGCTACTGGCTTAGTCTAATTCAGAAGACTGCGTTCAGATGTGTTTGTCATTAGTTCTTGAATATATGAAGTAACATTGTTATGTATTATTTTTATTGTTATTTGAACTTAAAATAATAATGTTTAAAAAGAGTTTCTTTTAAAAAATTTCCTCTTTGTCGGTTGTTTTATAATGGTACAAGTATAAACTCAAGTTACAAAACAAAACAGATGGCAGCAACTTTATTATAAAAAACAAAACAAAAACAAAAACCGCCAGTGATTAAACGGAAAACAATGTTTGGGAACTTCTGTACGACAGCTGTACTGTTATCTCAAAACAGCTCTCATTTACTATATCAAAGAATGCACATATTCTTGTACATTCTCCCATCACAACTTTAGCAAATATCTGTCTTCTATCTTTTTCTTTTATATTTGTTTCAGTCATTCGATTGCGGCCTAACTGGAGCAACGCCTTGAAGCGTGTAGTCGAATAAATCAGCCATAGTACTTATTTTTTTTATAACTCTGGTACATATTCTATCGTTCTCTTTTGGCAATCCGCTAGACCACGGGGACATAAACAAACCATCAGCGATCGTCAAGTGGTATTGGGGAAAAACACAAACACAAGGACACAAATGTAGATACTTACATTTGCCCCAAAAGTAACAGAAATACCAACGAGTATGGGATTCTGTATTCCCAAGATGAAAAGGACTATATATAGCTACTGGATTTATTACTATATAAATAGATTGGCTACTTGTTTCTCTGGGATTGGTCTAATTGATGTAGACACCTCTGATAAGAATCCAATAATGTTCGAAAATCGATTAAAGCTGTTTATTTTTCTCAATAATTAAATTTACCCTGTTTATATCCCTACTGCATAGGTTACCTATATATATATATAGCGGGTTAGATGTCCTATTATAGGCATCTCTGTATTTTAAATGAATGATATATAGTCTATTGACTAATTTTTTCTTCTCGCTGGACCACTGGTGGTAAATAAAATTTCTAAAATTTTTTTTGCTGCCCTATGATTTATTAATAATGATAAAATACACACACACACACACACACACACACACACACACATACACACACACACACTCACACACACATAAATATATACATACATATATATATATGTATATATGTATATACGCGCGCGCGCGCACGCACACACACATACATATATGGAAGAATGTAACAGCTTCTGTCTATCAAATCCACTCACAAGACATTGGCGTATAATAGAAGAGAAACACTTACCCAAGGTGAGTGGAACTGAACTCAAAGTTATGTGCCTAAAAACGCAAAGTTCTTAACCCACACAGAAATGCCTACATCTATGTAGTAAAGCTGGTTTCGCCGTTTCACTCTTAGAGTGATGACACAGGAATATCTCCGGAATTTCCGCTCAACAATTAAAATGAACAATGACAGTTAAAATGACATTAGTCGATGATTAATAAATATTGTTTTGTTTTTTCCCTTTCACTTCGCGGTATTATTTCGAGTCAACTTTCATCGTTGTTTCCTGAGTTAAGTATGTTAACACTAATTCGTCTATTGTCCAATGTTAGTTTCTTTCAAGAGCAATAACTATATATTTTTCACATTCCTTCCTTCCTATGTTTCTATGAATGCAAGTTTTTAGTTCCTTTCTCTTTCGTGCGCGGCCTGGCCGACCGATTCGCGGAACACCTCCGAGACATCAACGTTGGCAATGACACCCCGGTGTCACGCCACTTCCGTTCTGCCGGCCACTCCTTGCAGCAACACCTGTCCGTGTTTGGATTGTCCATGCACAGGGGCCATCCGGACTCCCGTTTGCGCCGTGAACAGGGATTAATCTTCTCTCTTCGCTCATTTGCGCCACATGGGCTCAACTCCCTCCCCTCTTCATCTAACCCCCTCCTCCTGTCTCTATCCCCCACCCTCCCTCCTACCACCCATCTCTCCCCCTCCCCCACCTCGCCTCCTGCTCCGACTCCTACTTCTTTGTACGTCTCTTCACTCCAACTTCTCTTCCTACTTCTCTTCACTCCCACTTCTCTTCACCCCTACTCTTTCTCTCCTCTCTCTTACTCTCTCTCACTCTCTTCTCTCGTACTCCCCCCTCTCTCACTCTCACTCTCTACACTCTTACTCTCTTACTCTCTCACCCTTACTCTCTCACTCTCTTCTCTCTTTCCCTTTCTCTCACTCTCTTTCTCTTCCTCTCTTTCTCCCCCCATACCCACCTTCCCCATCTCTCACATCCACCTTCCCTCTCTTATACCCACCCTCTCTCCTCTCTTCTTCTCTTTCTCTCCCCTCTCATACCCACCTTCCCCCTCTCTTACATCCACCTTCCCCTTCCCCCTTCATCGTCAACACCCCCTCATAAGCTCATCCCACCACACCCCAACACACTCCTACTCTACCTTCCCACTCCACCCCATCCAATTCCTTACACCCACCACCCACCACCTACCCACATACCCCACCCTACGTACATACCCCTACCTCTAACCCACACTCCACCCATGCCTTCCCCACCTCCCAACACCTTCACATCACATCACACCAATACCCTCACATCACACCACGCACACACTACAACTGACCAACTCCTTTCTCCCTTCCCCACTTTCACACTACATACGTCAAGATCACCAGCATTCTATCTCCCACACACACAGCCCCTCGTTCTTCGATCACCGTTTGTTATCTCCCCCTTTTCTTAGCTCTCCTGAAAAAAGAATTTCTAACTTCCGGTCAGCCATTATTATGATTGACCGTTGACTGAACACTATTCAATTTTTTTTCTCCGTGTTTTTCTCCTTGTCTCCGTATTCTTTCTGTTGAAGAGCGTAGCTCGAAACGTCAAAGACTTTCCGTATTCCCGAGCGTCATACTAATACATCCTTTTGTTATTTACACCACCTGTCCTCGTCTGTTGTTTTTTCGTACATTCTCCCATATGTATATATATATATATACATATACATATATATATATATATATATATATATATATATATATATATATATATATATATATATATATATATATATATATATATATATATAGCAGGTTGAGTAAAAAGTAAGCAAACGTTTTGAACCGTGAAGAATTTGAACCGGTGTTTAGCAGAGTTCTGAATTAATTAAAACATTTTTGCAATTGTCTGATAATACAAACATAGACCAAATGCATCAATAAATTAACATTGATATTTTTTTCACCGTTGTTACAACCATCTGAAATGGAACTGTCAAAGCACGATATTCGAGTAATTTTGCTATTCAACTTCAGAAACGGACGTGAAGGAGCTGAAACTACTTGCGATATCAACGAAACGTTTGGTGAAGAAATGACCAGCGAGTGGCCAGTTCGAAAATGGTTTAAACGATTTCGCAGTGGAGACCTGTGCATTGAAGATCGTGAGTGTAGTGGACACCCATCTGTCATCGATGACGGTCAATTAAAGACCGTCATTGAAAAAGATCCACGTAAAACCACTCGAGAACTGGCAAAAGAACTTCAAGTTAGCCAGAAAACTGCCTGCAAGCATTTACATGCGATCGGAAAATACATCTTTTCTGTTACAACCAGCACTTAGCTGAGTTAATAATCAAAAGAGGTATCTTCCAAGGAGATTCTTGTTCACCTTTGTTATTTGTTATAACCTTGATCCCACTTTCTATAATCCTACGCAAAGTCAACGCGCTCTACGGGCTGAGAAAGAATGGACCTCGTCTCAACCACCTTCTCTTCATGGATGATTTAAAATTCTTTGCAAAAATAGAGCCTGAAATGGAGAGGCTGGTCGAGGCTGTGCAGATGTGCAACAAGGATATAGGGATGGAATTCGGTATCTCGAAGTGTGCAGTGCTCACTTTCAAAG
Organism: Octopus bimaculoides; assembly: GCF_046866305.1. Lineage (NCBI taxonomy): Eukaryota > Metazoa > Mollusca > Cephalopoda > Octopoda > Octopodidae > Octopus > Octopus bimaculoides. The sequence continues at coordinate 78,754,361 of NC_142933.1, forward strand.
GGTGGCGGGGGGTGAAAAAGAGCAGATTGTAGGGGCATAGAATTGCTTAACGAAGAGAGAATGGAAGACCCGGATGATGATGGGTACATGTACCTTCGGATCCTGGAGCTGGACAATCTCTTGCACAGAGAAATGAGAGACAAGGCCATCACTGTATATTTCAAGCGCCTCAAACTTCCCTTGAAATCAAAACTCAGCTCAAGGAACCTTGTGACTGCCATCAACATATGGGCTTCTACTCTAGTCCGCTATAGTACAGCCATCTTGAAATGGACACGAGCGGAGATTAACCACGGAATGTGCTCTGGCAAGGGCGGTGTGGATAGTGGTGAGGGGATAACCACGTAGGATGAAGTGGCGAGCCATGAGTTGAGACTGAGTCTCAAAGTCATGGTCGTCACTGCAGAGCCAGCGTAGACGGAGGAACTGGGAATAGGGGGATGGAAAGCTTGGTGTGTTTAGGGTGGGAGGAGAAGTTGAGGTATGAGTGTGAGTTTGTGTGTTTGTAATGGATGGAGGTGGTGAGAGTGGAGTGATGAATGCTGACCGAAATGTCAAGAAAGGAGACAGAGGTGTCAGAGAGAGTGCAGAAGTGGAGGGCAGGATGGAAAGATTTGACAAAAGAGGAGTCTAGATGTTCGCGGGAGAGTGAGGTCGCACCGATACAGTCGTCAATATAACGACCGTATAGTTTGGGAGTGGGAATATTTGGACCTCAACGTAGCCAACGTAGCCAACGAACAGGTTCGTATAGTTGGGGCCCATTCTCGTTCCCATGTCCACTCCCGAAACTGCTGGTAAAAATCACCAGCGAACTAGAAGCAGTTGAGTGAGAGGACAAGTTCGGCCAGACGAACGAGTGTGGATGTGTCGGGCTGGGGGTTGGGTCGAAGCTGAAGGAAATGTTGGAGTCTACGCAGCCCCTTGTGGTGACGTGGACTGTTGGCAATTTTTTTCTCCTTTTTCCTTTTCTTTTGGACTTTAGTATGTCTCCTGTTTCCGAAGAAACGTAAAACAACCACTCTTTCTTTCCTTCTCTCAGCGCCTTATTAATACTTTGCATGTACCACGTCCTCGCGTTGTTGTTTTCTTCTTGTCTTTTTCTCCGTATTTTTTTTAGATTAATCTTATGTCTGTATCTGTGTGTGTGGGTGGGTGGGTGCGTGGGTGGATATTTAAATGAAAGAGTGTCATATAGTAGTTTATTCATTTGTTCAAAACCCATCATTCACTCCGTTGCTACCTCGACTACTTGGTTTGTACATTCGTTCAGTTACCCGAACGGACGGACAATAACTTCGGTGTTGATGATAATTCTGGAATAAGTACACTCAACTACTTTTCTTCTTGTTTGAATCCTAAAATGTGTGTTAGTGTTAGTGTGTGTGCGTGAGAGAGAGAGAGAGAGAGAGAGAGAGAGAGAGAGAGAGAGAGAGAGAGAAGAGAGAGTGAGAGAGAAAGAGAGAGAGAGAGAGAGAGAGAGAAGAGAGAGTGAGAGAGAAAGAGAGAGAGAGAGAGAGAGAGAAGAGAGAGTGAGAGAGAAAGAGAGAGAGAAAATGTGTGTGTGTGTATTTATATTTATGTGTATATATATACTTACACACACATACTTAAACCTCAAATGTGTGTAGAGGTAGGGAGTGTCATGGCATTCACTCAAATTTATTTATAATTTAATCCTGAATAAAGTATTCTTTTATTATCTTTTTTTTTTGTGTTCTTTTACATTTGGCCACTTTGTGTTTAAATCTCATGGCAACGTTAGTTTAACAAGCCGTCATCTGTCCCCAACGATATAAAACATCTGTAACATCAATGGCTACCTCTGCTAACAATTAAACATTCGGTCTATTTTTACTTCATATCTCATCTGTTTTCTGTTAGACTATTTATAAGTTTTTCCCCCTTTAACCCCACTCTGCAACCAATTAAATACCACACGTAACTTATTATTTTTTCTTTTTATTTTCTTCTTTCAAGGTCGCTATCATTCAGGGTAAAAGTAGTTTTCACGTCTTTTGCGCTGCACTAATAACCTAATATTTTGTTTGTCTACCCGCTTCTCTTTTCCTCTGTTCTATCCCTCCCTCCGTCCCTCACTCACTCACTCATTCACTCACTCACTCATTCACTCACTCACTCACTCACTCACTCACTCACTCACACTCTCTCTCTTTCTTTCTTTCTTCTCCCCTGACTTTTCCTCATACAATTCTCATTTCATTTACGTCGATGAATTTCTTTTGACGAGGCAGAAAACATTTTGAAGAGAAGTGTGATTAAAAGATTATCTGCTTTCAATCAAACAACATCTCTTTGTCAATAGTGTCTTCAATCTTAGACTAAATGTAAGGACCCTTTCAAATGGTAGATTCTTCTCTCCTTACGGAAACTGAACTTATCCTCCAAGGACTAATTACTACAAACACAGATCATCTGCACTCTCCTTAGATTCCTAATTTAATTCTATAAACCAGGCTTCCCCAACCACCGGGCTGCGATCATTTGATTCAAGGCCACAGAGAAAGAACAGTTTCTAAAATTTTATTTCCATTTTATTGACCATTGCAATCTACAGAGTGTTTTAGCCTCATACACATGTTACACGGTGGAGGCGCAATGGCCCAGTGGTTAGGGCAGCGGACTCGCGGTCATAGGATCGCGGTTTCGATTCCTAGACCGGGCGTTGTGAGTGTTTATTGAGCGAAAACACCTAAAGCTCCACGAGGCTCCGGCAGGGGATGGTGGCGAACCCTGCTGTACTCTTCCACCACAACTTTCTCTCACTCTTTCTTCCTGTTTCTGTTGTACCTGTATTTCAAAGGGCCAGCCTTGTCACACTGTGTCACGCTGAATATCCCCGAGAACTACGTTAAGAGTACACGTGTCTGTGGATTGCTCAGCCACTTTCACGTTAATTTCACGAGCAGGCTGTTCCGTTGATCGGATCAACTGGAACCCTCGACGTCTTAAGCGACGGAGTGCCGACAACACAAACATGTTACACACACACACACACACACATACACACACACACACACACACATTTTTCACAAAGGAAGAGAGAGAGAGATAAAGAGAGAGAGAGAGACTATGGAAATATTTACCTATTCAAAGACTGAAAATATCTATAAAACATTTCACTTAATTTTTTTTCTCCAATTCAATTGTTTTTCTTATTTTACTCTTAGTTGAAAAAGTCTAAAAGACGGAAACCGGTACTAAAATGTACTTCATGATAAAATTATTTTAGCATTTTCTTCCTTGTCTTATATATATATATATATATATATATATATGCAGTAATCCCACGCCATATCGCGGTTCACTTATCGCAGTTTATTATTTAAGCTTACGTCGATTCCTCCGTGGTGTCGTTTTGCATTTATAATAAAACAGATATATACAAATTATGAAAATAAAATAAAAAAAATATACAGTATTGTTTCTACTTCGCGGATTTTCGCCTATCTCGTGGGATTTTGGAACGTAACACCCGCGATAGTCGATGGATAACTGTATATGGTTTAGTTATAAGGGCTTATTAGAATCAAAGCACATCAATACACAGGACACCAGAAATGGCTAGGTACGATAACATAGAGCTCAAAGTCAAGTAAACAATGTTGAAGACATCATATATTGGTAGGACACTGTAGATCTGCAAATACCAAATTTGATTTAAGCAATAGATCACATTCTGGGGTTGAGTCTTGGTGTGGCGTAGGTATAAAAAATAAACATAGATGGTGTTTAAAATTGACGACAGCTGTTTCGGTATATTAATGCATTCATGAAAGATTAAATCACAATATAATATCTACCATCATCAGGTATAATTGCAATGGCAGTAATAGTACTGCCATTGCAATAGCAGTACTATTACAAATATTCTTTTGTACTCTAGGTACAAGGCCCGGGGGGCTAGTCGATTAAATCACATATGAAAAACAGATTAATATTCCTGCTAACAGCACAGGAAATATTAATGTCTATGAATCTCTTTAATTGTGTAATTTTAGAAATAGACTTCTATGCTCTCTTAATAAGTTATGCCCCACTAAAAATAGTACTTATAGATGTGATGTCCGAACTAATCTAACTACATTTACCTATATCGGTTCAACAACGCGATTTAAGGAAATATTATATAATCGTCATCATACTTTCAATAAACGTGATAAGGCTAAGGTGACGCCGCTCGCGGAAAAAAATTGAGAACTGAAATATAACAAAAATAAATTCAAATTACCTGAAATATAATCAAACAAACTGGACTGAGTTATGGAACATGTTAAAATGTTCAGGTAACGTCCTTAATAAATTCAGTGAACATAGGGTAAACTGGTCGCATTACATTAGAAAATGGAGGCACACACATATAAATACATTTACAAAAACACATACACACATTTATGTACACCTATGTTTTTAACACACATGTACATCATGCATATGGATATACATACACTCTCACATACATATATATATATATATACATATACATATATGTGAATATATGGATGTGTGTGTGTTGTTTTGCTCTAGATCATCTCTGATCGAATAGACTTATGAGCAACTGCATTCTAGTAGCGACCATCCCGTTCCCTTAGAAATATTTAGAACTACATTATCGTGTGATGTCTTTTCCCTTACTTATGACGGTAGAATATGATTTGTAGGTGATTTAGCAGATAGTTCTTACAGGTCGAGCGATTATATAGAGGCTCTCTCGTTGACCCAGGAGCTAGTGTAGTCATGTGTGTGTGTGTGTGTGTGTGTGTGAGAGAGAGAGAGAGAGAGAGAGAGAGAGAGAGAGAGAGCGAGAGATACATATGCCTGTTTATAGAGTGAAAATAGGTGGGTAATAATTAGCAAGTATTCGGCAAAGTTGGAAAAGATCCCCTTTCAATATGATCACTAAAAAGTATCATTCGGTATTCTGGGTGTGCAATCTGCTGGCGGTGCAGAGTGCATCTACGTCTGAGTGATAATCCTGTGGACCCTATGTAGTTCTCGTGGCAGCCCGAACATCTTATTACATAAATCAGATTTTCTGAGGCACAAGTAAAGTTAGATTTAACTTCGAATTTGTGTCCCTCTTTGAAGAGGAATTCTGAACCTTCTAGAATGTTTGGGCATGTTGCACAATTTGGTCGACCACATTTGTTTACTTTCGCATCTGTTGTTTCGGAAAGTAATTTTGCCTTTGTGAGGATCTTTTTCAGTGATTTTGGTTGTTTGTGGCTTTTGATGATTTTGTGTGTGTGTAAAATTTCCTTCAATTTGGGGTCCTTATGTAGCCTGTTGTGAAATTTATCGTAAACATTTAATACGCGAGACGTTCTTCGATTCATTGCAAGTTATTTGAAGAAAGTAAAATAGTCAACAAGAAAAGAAGTAGCAGTCTGCCTTGCAGTTGGAAAATACACGTCCTGCAGATGATGAGAACGACTTCACAGAATTTCATATATAAAAGGAGACTCTTCGCGAGTTATTTGAATACGAAAACAAAAAATTCTTACTGAAGATGTTGACAAAAATATATCAAATACATTTAATAAAAACAATCTTGTTGAAGGAATGAATAGTGACAAAGAAAAGCTTGTTGTGCGTCATGACACTGACTAAAATTATGGATATAGTATTGACGCCCCTCTAACACAAAATAATGAAATTGGTGACACTGATCGTGAACCCGAAAATGTAATTGAAAAGCGCATTATTGATAAATTAAATGAGATAACAGGTGAACTAGAAATTCATGGGCAAACTGTAGTCCACGAGACTTTCTGAAATGCACGGCTAATGAAAAGTTATCTTCAAGATTTAAAGTAGCGCTGTCCGCCTGATGATGACTATGTTTTCCACATATTGCTAAATTGTATAGAGAGAGAGAGCCACTTCTGAAATGATAGCACAGCAATATATTAGCTTAGCACACTGTTTGTACTTGTAGTTGTTTAAAAGTTTCTTTCTGATCAATCCTTTAGAGATACTGGAGATATATTATTAGAAGGTCTGGGAATTACAAATGAATTCTATAAATTCCGAAGAGGCCATCACCACGTTACTAACATTTTCGTGACTAGACTTTCTCGATACACCTGTGTTTATTCCATAAGGAGCATATTATCAAAGCGGAAACTACTCAACTATAATAATATGAGGGCGTACATGTTTAAAACTGAATTTAACGTCACGTGCTAACATCTTGAAGATTCTCTTTCTCTCTCTCTCTTTCTCTCTCTCTCTCTCTCTCTCTCTCTCTCTCTCTCTCTCTCTCTCTCTTTCTCTCTCTCTCTCACACACACACACACACAAGATGTTATAGTGAAGAACATATTAAAAAATAGTTTTGCTTTCACTGCGCCCAGTATGAAAGTGAAAAAGATAAATACACAACGTACAGGTTTTACATTGCAAGACAAGGTCATAGGAAGGTGTGTCCAATATGCTCCTTATGGAGGTCAAGTATGTGACATAAGATTTAGTTTGAAACATTTGTACCTTCATATGAATATAGGTGAGGAATAAAGAGAGGATTTCTGTGTTCAAAATAAATTTCTGTTGAATGAACAATGGAATACTGTAAAGGTTTGGCAATGAAAAATTTATTAATTATGTAACGGCAGTCTCATAGGAATTGTCTATGAATTATTACTGTGTGATCTCTGTTAGTCTGGCAAAACGGATAATCTGATATATGGGAGTAAGAATCCAGGAAAATCGGCGGTAGAAAATAGACGATATTAATTCTCAGCAAAAAAAAAAAAGAAAAGAAAGAAAGAGAGAAAGAAAAAAAGAAATAAAGAAAGAAAGAGAGAAAGAAAGAAAGGAAGAAAGAAAGAGAGAAAGAAAGAGAGAAAGAAAACCGGATGGAAACCATCAACTTAAACGGGCTTGTATTGAAAATATTGCAAAAATAAATATGATTATTTTTTATTTACTGACTGACGTACGAGGGTGAGCTGAAAAGTTCATAAGCCGACTATGAAGGAGTGATGCTAGAACTGTGAAATCTTGCATGTATCAATTTCAATTCTTATTAATAGCTGCATTGTTTCTTTCTGAGTAAACCGACATCTGACGGTTCAAAGATTTCAGAAGTAACAAGTTGCGACTTCTCTTGAAAACAGACAAAATTTAGCATCGTGGTGTTATTAAATACCAGCAGAAAAAGGGTTTAGCCCTCCAAGGACATTCATACTGATATGGCTGCTATATTAGGGGATGACGCTTCACCTTTATCAACAATTCAAAAGTGGGCAACTGAATTTAGGAGCATAGCACTTATAACAGTTTGATAAATGATATTAATTAAACTCTCAGCCTTTCGGTCACATTTGTAACTTTCAGCCGGCTCATGCATAGGTGTGTGTGTGTGTGTGTGTGTGCGTGTGTGTGTGTGTGTGTGTGTGTGTGTGTGTGTGTATGTGTGTGTGTGTTTGTGTGTGAATTTAATATAATCTAGATAATAACATTATAGTGTGCTGTTCAAAGCTCGGCTATCGGCTACCAAATGTTATCAGACAGTAGCACTTCTGTTACTCGATATACATGTGGAAATCTGCAAATATCCGTAGAATATGAAAAAAAAAAGAAAAATAATAATCCGAGAAGATGGATTGAACAGGCTTTATTACCAATCAATACAATTGCTTCAACACATTATTAGCAGCTGATGATGATGCGTTGAAACAATTGTAGTGATTTGTAATAAAGCCTGTTCAATCCATCTTTGCATTTTTGCGTAATTTAGACAAGATATTCACAGCTCCATGTATGTATGTATGTATGTATGTATGTATGTATATGCTTATGTCAGGTAATTTTTGAGTGCTACTGGTAACATGTAACCCAGTGGCGACTAAACCGGCAACCCTACCAAGCTTGCTTGGTGAGGAGGGTGTTTATTAGACACCCTGCGGGATGAAAAACAAAACCCGTCAAAGGGCGGAGGAACTCTTGAGAGTCAACGGCCATCCAATATGTGTGTAATTATATATTTACTGTATATCTCATTTTTTCTCACTAATTTTATATATTGTATATTTTTATTGTTTTCTCATTATATATATTTTATATATATATTTTTATATACTCCATACCATATATTTTATGTATATTTTGTATATCAATATTTTTTATATATCGTAAGTGTTTCCCCCTCCTCTATATCTATTTTATCCAGCTTATGGCTGTATCTTGCTCGGAGACAGAAATAATCGAGCTGAATACCCGATCGCGCGGTTAAACCATTGGGAGTGAAGGACCCCTAGCCTTTGTTAGGGCATCCTTCTAGTAGAAGGCAACTCAGGTAACTGGGATAACTCCGATATAAAACCTGCAGGTCAGTGGTTACCGATGATGTTGAATTGTTCTTCTTTTCGGGTTATTGCTACTGTTGCTTAGTGAGTGGGATTGACTCAGTGCATAGCCTTTCCTCACTTCAAAAAAAAAATCTTCTTGCACAGGCATTGCATGATAACAACATTGATTAATTGATTGATTAATTGATAATTAATTGATGATTGTTGATAGTGCTGTGAGTCTCAACTGAATGGCTGGCTGTAGCCTTAAAAAGCAAACAATCAATGATATACCAAAACAGTATAAAAATAAATGGCAGTAAGGGCTCTGGAACCACATCAGATGAAAGAGTCTGGCTCGGCAGGGTATCCAGAGCATCACAGTCTGAACCCGGCCGTCATTATGCTACTGTGATAGAACCAAATAAAATATTGAATATTGGCTGTTGGAATGTACGGACGCTGCTTGACCGCGAATGTCATTGAACGAACGTGCGCGCGTGTATGCATGCGTACATACATACAATGTATGCATGTATGTATGTATTGTATGTTCAGTTAAAAGTCTTTTGTAAATCTGCAGAAACTTTGAAGTAGGCCAGCTTTGTGAAGAAATATTAACTTTCTTTTTTACTACTTAGGATCTAACGATCTGGATTGTGTAGAGTTTAATAAATATGTTGCTACTGGCTTAGTCTAATTCAGAAGACTGCGTTCAGATGTGTTTGTCATTAGTTCTTGAATATATGAAGTAACATTGTTATGTATTATTTTTATTGTTATTTGAACTTAAAATAATAATGTTTAAAAAGAGTTTCTTTTAAAAAATTTCCTCTTTGTCGGTTGTTTTATAATGGTACAAGTATAAACTCAAGTTACAAAACAAAACAGATGGCAGCAACTTTATTATAAAAAACAAAACAAAAACAAAAACCGCCAGTGATTAAACGGAAAACAATGTTTGGGAACTTCTGTACGACAGCTGTACTGTTATCTCAAAACAGCTCTCATTTACTATATCAAAGAATGCACATATTCTTGTACATTCTCCCATCACAACTTTAGCAAATATCTGTCTTCTATCTTTTTCTTTTATATTTGTTTCAGTCATTCGATTGCGGCCTAACTGGAGCAACGCCTTGAAGCGTGTAGTCGAATAAATCAGCCATAGTACTTATTTTTTTTATAACTCTGGTACATATTCTATCGTTCTCTTTTGGCAATCCGCTAGACCACGGGGACATAAACAAACCATCAGCGATCGTCAAGTGGTATTGGGGAAAAACACAAACACAAGGACACAAATGTAGATACTTACATTTGCCCCAAAAGTAACAGAAATACCAACGAGTATGGGATTCTGTATTCCCAAGATGAAAAGGACTATATATAGCTACTGGATTTATTACTATATAAATAGATTGGCTACTTGTTTCTCTGGGATTGGTCTAATTGATGTAGACACCTCTGATAAGAATCCAATAATGTTCGAAAATCGATTAAAGCTGTTTATTTTTCTCAATAATTAAATTTACCCTGTTTATATCCCTACTGCATAGGTTACCTATATATATATATAGCGGGTTAGATGTCCTATTATAGGCATCTCTGTATTTTAAATGAATGATATATAGTCTATTGACTAATTTTTTCTTCTCGCTGGACCACTGGTGGTAAATAAAATTTCTAAAATTTTTTTTGCTGCCCTATGATTTATTAATAATGATAAAATACACACACACACACACACACACACACACACACACATACACACACACACACTCACACACACATAAATATATACATACATATATATATATGTATATATGTATATACGCGCGCGCGCGCACGCACACACACATACATATATGGAAGAATGTAACAGCTTCTGTCTATCAAATCCACTCACAAGACATTGGCGTATAATAGAAGAGAAACACTTACCCAAGGTGAGTGGAACTGAACTCAAAGTTATGTGCCTAAAAACGCAAAGTTCTTAACCCACACAGAAATGCCTACATCTATGTAGTAAAGCTGGTTTCGCCGTTTCACTCTTAGAGTGATGACACAGGAATATCTCCGGAATTTCCGCTCAACAATTAAAATGAACAATGACAGTTAAAATGACATTAGTCGATGATTAATAAATATTGTTTTGTTTTTTCCCTTTCACTTCGCGGTATTATTTCGAGTCAACTTTCATCGTTGTTTCCTGAGTTAAGTATGTTAACACTAATTCGTCTATTGTCCAATGTTAGTTTCTTTCAAGAGCAATAACTATATATTTTTCACATTCCTTCCTTCCTATGTTTCTATGAATGCAAGTTTTTAGTTCCTTTCTCTTTCGTGCGCGGCCTGGCCGACCGATTCGCGGAACACCTCCGAGACATCAACGTTGGCAATGACACCCCGGTGTCACGCCACTTCCGTTCTGCCGGCCACTCCTTGCAGCAACACCTGTCCGTGTTTGGATTGTCCATGCACAGGGGCCATCCGGACTCCCGTTTGCGCCGTGAACAGGGATTAATCTTCTCTCTTCGCTCATTTGCGCCACATGGGCTCAACTCCCTCCCCTCTTCATCTAACCCCCTCCTCCTGTCTCTATCCCCCACCCTCCCTCCTACCACCCATCTCTCCCCCTCCCCCACCTCGCCTCCTGCTCCGACTCCTACTTCTTTGTACGTCTCTTCACTCCAACTTCTCTTCCTACTTCTCTTCACTCCCACTTCTCTTCACCCCTACTCTTTCTCTCCTCTCTCTTACTCTCTCTCACTCTCTTCTCTCGTACTCCCCCCTCTCTCACTCTCACTCTCTACACTCTTACTCTCTTACTCTCTCACCCTTACTCTCTCACTCTCTTCTCTCTTTCCCTTTCTCTCACTCTCTTTCTCTTCCTCTCTTTCTCCCCCCATACCCACCTTCCCCATCTCTCACATCCACCTTCCCTCTCTTATACCCACCCTCTCTCCTCTCTTCTTCTCTTTCTCTCCCCTCTCATACCCACCTTCCCCCTCTCTTACATCCACCTTCCCCTTCCCCCTTCATCGTCAACACCCCCTCATAAGCTCATCCCACCACACCCCAACACACTCCTACTCTACCTTCCCACTCCACCCCATCCAATTCCTTACACCCACCACCCACCACCTACCCACATACCCCACCCTACGTACATACCCCTACCTCTAACCCACACTCCACCCATGCCTTCCCCACCTCCCAACACCTTCACATCACATCACACCAATACCCTCACATCACACCACGCACACACTACAACTGACCAACTCCTTTCTCCCTTCCCCACTTTCACACTACATACGTCAAGATCACCAGCATTCTATCTCCCACACACACAGCCCCTCGTTCTTCGATCACCGTTTGTTATCTCCCCCTTTTCTTAGCTCTCCTGAAAAAAGAATTTCTAACTTCCGGTCAGCCATTATTATGATTGACCGTTGACTGAACACTATTCAATTTTTTTTCTCCGTGTTTTTCTCCTTGTCTCCGTATTCTTTCTGTTGAAGAGCGTAGCTCGAAACGTCAAAGACTTTCCGTATTCCCGAGCGTCATACTAATACATCCTTTTGTTATTTACACCACCTGTCCTCGTCTGTTGTTTTTTCGTACATTCTCCCATATGTATATATATATATATACATATACATATATATATATATATATATATATATATATATATATATATATATATATATATATATATATATATATATATATATATATATATAGCAGGTTGAGTAAAAAGTAAGCAAACGTTTTGAACCGTGAAGAATTTGAACCGGTGTTTAGCAGAGTTCTGAATTAATTAAAACATTTTTGCAATTGTCTGATAATACAAACATAGACCAAATGCATCAATAAATTAACATTGATATTTTTTTCACCGTTGTTACAACCATCTGAAATGGAACTGTCAAAGCACGATATTCGAGTAATTTTGCTATTCAACTTCAGAAACGGACGTGAAGGAGCTGAAACTACTTGCGATATCAACGAAACGTTTGGTGAAGAAATGACCAGCGAGTGGCCAGTTCGAAAATGGTTTAAACGATTTCGCAGTGGAGACCTGTGCATTGAAGATCGTGAGTGTAGTGGACACCCATCTGTCATCGATGACGGTCAATTAAAGACCGTCATTGAAAAAGATCCACGTAAAACCACTCGAGAACTGGCAAAAGAACTTCAAGTTAGCCAGAAAACTGCCTGCAAGCATTTACATGCGATCGGAAAATACATCTTTTCTGTTACAACCAGCACTTAGCTGAGTTAATAATCAAAAGAGGTATCTTCCAAGGAGATTCTTGTTCACCTTTGTTATTTGTTATAACCTTGATCCCACTTTCTATAATCCTACGCAAAGTCAACGCGCTCTACGGGCTGAGAAAGAATGGACCTCGTCTCAACCACCTTCTCTTCATGGATGATTTAAAATTCTTTGCAAAAATAGAGCCTGAAATGGAGAGGCTGGTCGAGGCTGTGCAGATGTGCAACAAGGATATAGGGATGGAATTCGGTATCTCGAAGTGTGCAGTGCTCACTTTCAAAGGGTGGCGGGGGGTGAAAAAGAGCAGATTGTAGGGGCATAGAATTGCTTAACGAAGAGAGAATGGAAGACCCGGATGATGATGGGTACATGTACCTTCGGATCCTGGAGCTGGACAATCTCTTGCACAGAGAAATGAGAGACAAGGCCATCACTGTATATTTCAAGCGCCTCAAACTTCCCTTGAAATCAAAACTCAGCTCAAGGAACCTTGTGACTGCCATCAACATATGGGCTTCTACTCTAGTCCGCTATAGTACAGCCATCTTGAAATGGACACGAGCGGAGATTAACCACGGAATGTGCTCTGGCAAGGGCGGTGTGGATAGTGGTGAGGGGATAACCACGTAGGATGAAGTGGCGAGCCATGAGTTGAGACTGAGTCTCAAAGTCATGGTCGTCACTGCAGAGCCAGCGTAGACGGAGGAACTGGGAATAGGGGGATGGAAAGCTTGGTGTGTTTAGGGTGGGAGGAGAAGTTGAGGTATGAGTGTGAGTTTGTGTGTTTGTAATGGATGGAGGTGGTGAGAGTGGAGTGATGAATGCTGACCGAAATGTCAAGAAAGGAGACAGAGGTGTCAGAGAGAGTGCAGAAGTGGAGGGCAGGATGGAAAGATTTGACAAAAGAGGAGTCTAGATGTTCGCGGGAGAGTGAGGTCGCACCGATACAGTCGTCAATATAACGACCGTATAGTTTGGGAGTGGGAATATTTGGACCTCAACGTAGCCAACGTAGCCAACGAACAGGTTCGTATAGTTGGGGCCCATTCTCGTTCCCATGTCCACTCCCGAAACTGCTGGTAAAAATCACCAGCGAACTAGAAGCAGTTGAGTGAGAGGACAAGTTCGGCCAGACGAACGAGTGTGGATGTGTCGGGCTGGGGGTTGGGTCGAAGCTGAAGGAAATGTTGGAGTCTACGCAGCCCCTTGTGGTGACGTGGACTGTTGGCAATTTTTTTCTCCTTTTTCCTTTTCTTTTGGACTTTAGTATGTCTCCTGTTTCCGAAGAAACGTAAAACAACCACTCTTTCTTTCCTTCTCTCAGCGCCTTATTAATACTTTGCATGTACCACGTCCTCGCGTTGTTGTTTTCTTCTTGTCTTTTTCTCCGTATTTTTTTTAGATTAATCTTATGTCTGTATCTGTGTGTGTGGGTGGGTGGGTGCGTGGGTGGATATTTAAATGAAAGAGTGTCATATAGTAGTTTATTCATTTGTTCAAAACCCATCATTCACTCCGTTGCTACCTCGACTACTTGGTTTGTACATTCGTTCAGTTACCCGAACGGACGGACAATAACTTCGGTGTTGATGATAATTCTGGAATAAGTACACTCAACTACTTTTCTTCTTGTTTGAATCCTAAAATGTGTGTTAGTGTTAGTGTGTGTGCGTGAGAGAGAGAGAGAGAGAGAGAGAGAGAGAGAGAGAGAGAGAGAGAGAGAGAAGAGAGAGTGAGAGAGAAAGAGAGAGAGAGAGAGAGAGAGAGAAGAGAGAGTGAGAGAGAAAGAGAGAGAGAGAGAGAGAGAGAAGAGAGAGTGAGAGAGAAAGAGAGAGAGAAAATGTGTGTGTGTGTATTTATATTTATGTGTATATATATACTTACACACACATACTTAAACCTCAAATGTGTGTAGAGGTAGGGAGTGTCATGGCATTCACTCAAATTTATTTATAATTTAATCCTGAATAAAGTATTCTTTTATTATCTTTTTTTTTTGTGTTCTTTTACATTTGGCCACTTTGTGTTTAAATCTCATGGCAACGTTAGTTTAACAAGCCGTCATCTGTCCCCAACGATATAAAACATCTGTAACATCAATGGCTACCTCTGCTAACAATTAAACATTCGGTCTATTTTTACTTCATATCTCATCTGTTTTCTGTTAGACTATTTATAAGTTTTTCCCCCTTTAACCCCACTCTGCAACCAATTAAATACCACACGTAACTTATTATTTTTTCTTTTTATTTTCTTCTTTCAAGGTCGCTATCATTCAGGGTAAAAGTAGTTTTCACGTCTTTTGCGCTGCACTAATAACCTAATATTTTGTTTGTCTACCCGCTTCTCTTTTCCTCTGTTCTATCCCTCCCTCCGTCCCTCACTCACTCACTCATTCACTCACTCACTCATTCACTCACTCACTCACTCACTCACTCACTCACTCACACTCTCTCTCTTTCTTTCTTTCTTCTCCCCTGACTTTTCCTCATACAATTCTCATTTCATTTACGTCGATGAATTTCTTTTGACGAGGCAGAAAACATTTTGAAGAGAAGTGTGATTAAAAGATTATCTGCTTTCAATCAAACAACATCTCTTTGTCAATAGTGTCTTCAATCTTAGACTAAATGTAAGGACCCTTTCAAATGGTAGATTCTTCTCTCCTTACGGAAACTGAACTTATCCTCCAAGGACTAATTACTACAAACACAGATCATCTGCACTCTCCTTAGATTCCTAATTTAATTCTATAAACCAGGCTTCCCCAACCACCGGGCTGCGATCATTTGATTCAAGGCCACAGAGAAAGAACAGTTTCTAAAATTTTATTTCCATTTTATTGACCATTGCAATCTACAGAGTGTTTTAGCCTCATACACATGTTACACGGTGGAGGCGCAATGGCCCAGTGGTTAGGGCAGCGGACTCGCGGTCATAGGATCGCGGTTTCGATTCCTAGACCGGGCGTTGTGAGTGTTTATTGAGCGAAAACACCTAAAGCTCCACGAGGCTCCGGCAGGGGATGGTGGCGAACCCTGCTGTACTCTTCCACCACAACTTTCTCTCACTCTTTCTTCCTGTTTCTGTTGTACCTGTATTTCAAAGGGCCAGCCTTGTCACACTGTGTCACGCTGAATATCCCCGAGAACTACGTTAAGAGTACACGTGTCTGTGGATTGCTCAGCCACTTTCACGTTAATTTCACGAGCAGGCTGTTCCGTTGATCGGATCAACTGGAACCCTCGACGTCTTAAGCGACGGAGTGCCGACAACACAAACATGTTACACACACACACACACACACATACACACACACACACACACACATTTTTCACAAAGGAAGAGAGAGAGAGATAAAGAGAGAGAGAGAGACTATGGAAATATTTACCTATTCAAAGACTGAAAATATCTATAAAACATTTCACTTAATTTTTTTTCTCCAATTCAATTGTTTTTCTTATTTTACTCTTAGTTGAAAAAGTCTAAAAGACGGAAACCGGTACTAAAATGTACTTCATGATAAAATTATTTTAGCATTTTCTTCCTTGTCTTATATATATATATATATATATATATATATATATATATATATATATATATATGCAGTAATCCCACGCCATATCGCGGTTCACTTATCGCAGTTTATTATTTAAGCTTACGTCGATTCCTCCGTGGTGTCGTTTTGCATTTATAATAAAACAGATATATACAAATTATGAAAATAAAATAAAAAAATATACAGTATTGTTTCTACTTCGCGGATTTTCGCCTATCTCGTGGGATTTTGGAACGTAACACCCGCGATAGTCGATGGATAACTGTATATGGTTTAGTTATAAGGGCTTATTAGAATCAAAGCACATCAATACACAGGACACCAGAAATGGCTAGGTACGATAACATAGAGCTCAAAGTCAAGTAAACAATGTTGAAGACATCATATATTGGTAGGACACTGTAGATCTGCAAATACCAAATTTGATTTAAGCAATAGATCACATTCTGGGGTTGAGTCTTGGTGTGGCGTAGGTATAAAAAATAAACATAGATGGTGTTTAAAATTGACGACAGCTGTTTCGGTATATTAATGCATTCATGAAAGATTAAATCACAATATAATATCTACCATCATCAGGTATAATTGCAATGGCAGTAATAGTACTGCCATTGCAATAGCAGTACTATTACAAATATTCTTTTGTACTCTAGGTACAAGGCCCGGGGGGCTAGTCGATTAAATCACATATGAAAAACAGATTAATATTCCTGCTAACAGCACAGGAAATATTAATGTCTATGAATCTCTTTAATTGTGTAATTTTAGAAATAGACTTCTATGCTCTCTTAATAAGTTATGCCCCACTAAAAATAGTACTTATAGATGTGATGTCCGAACTAATCTAACTACATTTACCTATATCGGTTCAACAACGCGATTTAAGGAAATATTATATAATCGTCATCATACTTTCAATAAACGTGATAAGGCTAAGGTGACGCCGCTCGCGGAAAAAAATTGAGAACTGAAATATAACAAAAATAAATTCAAATTACCTGAAATATAATCAAACAAACTGGACTGAGTTATGGAACATGTTAAAATGTTCAGGTAACGTCCTTAATAAATTCAGTGAACATAGGGTAAACTGGTCGCATTACATTAGAAAATGGAGGCACACACATATAAATACATTTACAAAAACACATACACACATTTATGTACACCTATGTTTTTAACACACATGTACATCATGCATATGGATATACATACACTCTCACATACATATATATATATATATACATATACATATATGTGAATATATGGATGTGTGTGTGTTGCTTTGCTCTAGATCATCTCTGATCGAATAGACTTATGAGCAACTGCATTCTAGTAGCGACCATCCCGTTCCCTTAGAAATATTTAGAACTACATTATCGTGTGATGTCTTTTCCCTTACTTATGACGGTAGAATATGATTTGTAGGTGATTTAGCAGATAGTTCTTACAGGTCGAGCGATTATATAGAGGCTCTCTCGTTGACCCAGGAGCTAGTGTAGTCATGTGTGTGTGTGTGTGTGTGTGTGTGAGAGAGAGAGAGAGAGAGAGAGAGAGAGAGAGAGAGAGCGAGAGATACATATGCCTGTTTATAGAGTGAAAATAGGTGGGTAATAATTAGCAAGTATTCGGCAAAGTTGGAAAAGATCCCCTTGGCAAAGAGCCAAGACGCATGTCTATCTACTGGGAAGGGTAATGAACTTGCAAGCCTTTTTTTTTTTTTTGATACTTCTTTTTAGTACAAACGCATCTTTGCTCTCTTGAATGAATTACAGATATTCTCACCCCACTTAGAGTCAACCAGTTGGTAATTTCTTCTCGATATCGTAGGTTGTGTGTGTGTGATAGTTTCAATCATTAGTAAACCGTCTTGAAATTAAAATGTCATTGTTTTAATTCCTTCCGTCGGCCATTTTCCGACATGTGATGGCTTCAGTAGAAGCCATTTCATTCATCTCTTCTTTTCCTCTTCTCTGTTTTAGTTTTTCTAGACGAAAGGTTCATAATCTGGATTGTTGAAATGTTGAACGCTCTTCTTTTTCTCCTTTACAACCTATATTCACCTCACACTTCTGTTTTCTTTTCTTCTTTTTATTTTTTTATGGGTGGTGGTGACGGCATGAAACCTTTGGGAATCATTACCACGATAGCGTAGATTTTACTTCCGGACTGCATTTGATTGAGGCTTCGTTACTAAGATTTGGTCGTGTGTAGGTAAAGTAAACATACCAACTTGGATTACACGTATATGTCAATCACTGTAGGACTGCAAACAAATTTCTCACCACTAGTGATTAGAATAGAACTGGTGATGATCTAATTAGTTAACCTATTTGACTGACCAGATACACAGTCCTGGGGCTGTATAGCTACTGCTTTGCATTTTGTTGTGATATTTTGCTTCAGATTTTTATGCTTGCTATGATACACACACACACACACACACACACACACACACACACACACACACACACACACACACATATATACAATGTTATCTTTTATCTGTTACTTGTTTCAGTCGTTAGACTGCGGCCATACAGGGGCACCGCCTTGAAGGATTTCAGTCGAATGAATCGGCCCCAGTGCTTAATTTTTTAAGCTTGGTTCTTATTCTGTCTTTTACGGGGACGTAAACACACTAGAACCAGTTGTCAAGCGGTGGAGGGGGACTAAAACAGACACAAAGACGCACGCGCACGCACACACACATACATATATACCACGGGTTTTTTTCAGTTTCTTTCAACTAAATCCACTCACAAGGCTTTGGTCGGCCCGATCTATAATAGAAGACACTTGCCCAAAGTACTACGCAGTGGGACTGAACCCGGAACTTTGTGGTTGGGAAGCAAGCTTCTAACCACACTGCCACACTTGCACCTGCGTATATGCAGAATATTACAATATGGAATCTTTGTTTTATAAAATAAACACTGTGTTTCAATGACAGTATTTATAAAAGGTTGCTTGCGTAATGGCGAGTGGCCTAGTGGTTAGGGCAGTGGTTCCCAAACCGTGCGCCGCAAGATGTGTTTAGGTGCGCCTCGAAAAAGTAAGATTATATTTCAAAATACGAAATATAGAAACCGAAATACACTAGAAAGTTCATATACAAATGTCAAAGTGGCAAAAAATTAAATGCTAAGTTCTAAACTAAGAATGAGAGGTGATTGTGTCATTCAGTTCATTTTGGCTAATTATGATATGACAGTGTTATTCAATTTTGAATCTGAAATTTCATAAGGATAAGAACTAAATTAGCATCAATCTATCCTCGAAATTGACGTCTTATGGATATATGCAGTGCATGACTATGTTTCAGTTTATTTCGGTCGTAGCCTCAGCAGTTTTCATTTCAATCACAAGTGTGAAAAATAAGCTATTGAACTAAAATATACGATGTTGAACTAAATCTTTTAATACGTCCTCTCGTATTGCGGCTGTATTTCAATTTACTTTGTTCATATAGTGGCGAGAATTTACACCTTTTCAATTAATTTTGAAAGACTTCTCAAAAGAATCCGATCACGTGTGACCACGCTGCCACTTTTCACAGTTCACTGGTCATTTATCTCAGTCTCAGTTTCACTCTATTAGTAATCTGTACTCTTTGTGCGAGTCAGTTCATATCAATAGACTAAATTAGCCATAAAATAGAAAAATTTATTATGAGAAACTATACCCGTGACGATCATGAGTCTGAAAGTGAACGTTCGTCAAAAGCAACTAAGCGAAGTTATAATAATGCAAAAGCTCGACCCAATCGTAAATATTGCTACAGCTATTTAAAGTTTGGGTTTCATTGGACTGACAATGAGTATCAACCTCTTCCGCTGTGTGTTGTTTGTGGTGAAAAGATGCCTAACGAAGGCTTGTTGCCTAGCAAGTTGAAAAGACATTTTGCAGCTAAACACTCACATCTTCAATGTAAAGATCTGAATTATTTCCAAAGACTGCTAGAAACTATATTGAGAAAAGGATGAATGCTTCTGAAAAAGCTCAAGTTGCGTCTATTGAAATAGCCGAAATGATTGCACAACAAACGAAATTGCATACTTTAACCGAGTCGATTATCTTACTCGCTTGTAGAAAGATGGCTAAAACCATGTTAGGTGATGAAGCCGAGCAAGAAATAAGCAAGATTCCGCTCTCAAATAATACAATTCGTCGGAGGATTATGGATTTATTTGCTGATATAGAAGATAAACTTCAAAACTCAAAATTTGCTCTACAGGTTGATTTATCAACTGACATTAGCAACAAAGCACAATTACATTTATTCGCTTTATTGATGATAACCAAATCGCAACAAAGCACAATTACATTTATTCGCTTTATTGATGGTAACCAAATCATAAATTAGTTCTTTTGTTGCGAAGAAATGCCACTCACTACAAGAGGTCAAGATATTTTTAACATTTTATCTGCCTACCTCGTAAAATGGAATTTATCTTGGATTTCATGTGTTGAAATATGTACCGATGGGGCACCATCTATGATAGGCTCTATTAAAGGTTTTGTATCGCTCGTACAACAGCAACATCTTAATGTTATACGTAGTCATTGCTTCCTACACAGAGAGGTACTAGTTTCAAAAACTACCAAGTATTAAAACAAGTATTAAACCAAGTTGTTGAAATGGCTAATTATAATAAAAGTAGGCCGTTGAAGTGTTGCTTATTTGAACAAATTTGTGTTGGTATGGATTCCCAGTACAAGCGCTTAGTTTTACACACAAAAGTCAGATGGCTCTCAAAAGGTATGATACTACGTCGCATACTTGAACTCCAGAATGAATTCCATGCATTTTTTAAAGAAGAAAAAACAGGAACGCCTCTTGGAATATCTACAATGTGAATTTTGGGTTTCCAAGCAGGAATATTTAGTAGAGATATTTTCACAACTTAATAGCGTCAACACAAGTATGCAAGGTAGAGATGAAAACATTCTCATTTCGATAGATAAGCTGGTTTCATTTAAAAAGGAAGTTGTAATTTGGGAAAATGGAGCTGAAGGTGGTAACTTCGAAATGTTTCCCTTAATACGTAAAAATTGCATAAAAGAAATGACTCCTATTGTATTTGAACATTTGACAAATCTGGAAGAAAAAATAAACTTTTATTTTCCGTCACTGAACACAAAAGAGTATGATTGGGTTCGGAATCCCTTCATAAAAACTCCATCTAATATTGGTCTGAAAATATGTGAAGAAGAGAAATTGGCATCTATATCCAGTGATCACGAACCTAAAAATCAAGTATGCTGAGTTAACTATTGATACATTTTGGATTACTATTATAGGAGGATACCTATCAGTAGCAAAAAAAGCCTTATCCGTTTCGATGCAGTTGGGATTTTCAATCCCCAATAACATCAAATCCCCCAAAAAGAGAGAGGTTCCGTTGCTTCGAAGAAGAAATGAAGGTTTATCTTTCTCAAATATGTCCTAGTATTGAAAACGTTCCCAAAAAACATCAAGCGCATGTTTCTCGTTGATAACTTTGCTTCATGTATTGAATAAAGAGTAAGTACACGCAATTTTTCTGTATTTTTAATTATCTATATATTGCTTCGTGGAGGCGCAATGGCCCAGTGGTTAGGGCAGCGGACTCGCGGTCATAGGATCGCGGTTTCGATTCCTAGACCGAGCGTTGTGAGTGTTTATTGAGCGAAAACATCTAAAGCTCCACGAGGCTCCGGCAGGAGATGGTGTTGAACCCTGCTGTATTCTTTCACCACAACTTTCTCTTACTTCCTGATTCTGTTGTGCCTGTAATTCAAAGGGTCAGCCTTGTCACACTGTGTCACGCTGAATAGCCCCCCCCCCCGAGAACTACGTTAAGGGTACACGTGTCTGTGGAGGGAAGTTCTTTTTACTTTTTTCACGATATTTCTTCCATTTTGAATTTCATTTTGATAGTCTCCTTTGTGCGATCCTGCGGGTGAATCTAGAAATAATAACCGTTGTGTGCATATATTTCGGGGATAATTCAACTGATGACATGATTTTTTTTTTTGTTTTTGGCTTATTCATTATCATTTATGACCAGCTTTGAGCAATTTTGTCCAATCTTCAAGTATTAAAAGATGTATTAAAATGAGACATGAACTTTTAGCAAATTGCTTTCGTAGCGTGTACTGAGTAAAGTGTTAATTCCTGACTTACCTTCTGCTTCGAGAAAACACGTTTTATCACTTGTCTACCAAACTGGAAGACATGGCCTGCTTGTCACTCTGTCCGTCTCTCTCTCTCTCTCTCTCTCGTGTGTGTATGTGTATAGATTTATGTATGTGTGTTTCTGTCAATGTGCACATGTATACAAACACACACATATACACACACAAACACAAACACACGTATGTATGTGTGTGTGTATATATATATATATATATATATATATAAATATATACACACACAGACACACACACACATATATATACGTGTGTATATATGTGTATGTATATATATGTTTGTGTGTGTATTTATATATGCATATATATATATATATATATATATATATATATATATATATATATATATATATATGCGTGTGTGTGTGTGTGTGTATGTGTATACATACATACATACATATATATATATATATATATATATATATATATATATATATATATATATATATATATATATATATATACATACACTTATATATACACCCGATATATTTATCAGGTTTCCGAATATGATACGTGTATAAATCATACCAAGCTTATGGAACAAATCTCCGTGCGTATCTATGTGTGCGTGTCTGGTGCGCGCGCGAATGATTCACGCGTATCTCATATATACAAGGCCATTATGCACAAACACATTAAACAATCCTCTCTTCTCTATCCATCTGTTTCCTTCTTTCTCGTCTAGCCTTTATGTGTTCTTAAATGTCTAATATGGCTCTTCCACATTGAAATAGATACACACACACATACACACACACACGCGTGCACTCACGTACGTATTTATGTAACGTATACATGTAATGTCTGTATGTGATATATGAGTAACTAAGTACATATGTATGAGTGTGTGTGCGCGCATGATATAGTGTGTGTCTGTGTCTATATATATATATATATATATATATAAGGCGTGAGGCATTACTACATAGTTAATGCCCTTTATATAAATTATATATATATATATATATATATATATATATATATATATGCATATAAATATAGATAGATAGAAAAATAGATAGACAATGTATATACATATGTATATATATGTATATATATGTATATATAGATATATATGTATATACATATGTATGTATATATATATATCCGTATATATATATATATATATATATATATATGTGTGTATGCATATATATATATATATATATATATATATATATATATATATATATATATATATATATATATATATATATATATATATATATATATATATATATATATATATATGTATATATGTATATATATAAGTGTATATATATGTGTATATATATATGTGTGTATATGTATGTGTGTATATATATATATATATATATATATATATATATATATATGCATGCACACACACACACAAACACATATACTATGTGTGTGTGTGAGTGCGTGTGTGTATGAACATTTTTGCAGCTTTAATAAAATGCATATTACTCTACCTTCGGTATTCGAGTACTACTTTTCCCACCTTGTTTTGCATTTATAATAATAATAATAATAATAATAATAATAATAATAATAATAATAATAATAATAAATTTCAACTTAAGGATCAGTCTCTGTCTGCGCAAGTACTCCGCCATACATTTTTTCTATTATTTCTTTCTCCAGCAATTTATCCATTCCCAAAATCCCCAAGCACTTATAGCCCGTCTCTTCTATCTGCTTGATAACCTCCCCCGACGGTATCGATAACCCGTCCATACATTTGATTTTGCCTCTCTTCAAGTCTAATACACCATACTTTCTCGGTTCGAACTCCATTCTGATATCAGCACTGAAAATATACACTGTCTCAACGAGGGAGCTGACTTGGGCTTCATCTTTACCATAAAGTTTGAGGTCATTCATGAATAACAAATGGTTGACTTTATGCTGGCGGCTTTTGAATACATACTCAGTTTTTGC